>NW_025544776.1:2582524-2703303 GCF_000003525.1 Blastomyces dermatitidis ER-3 | reverse complement strand
CCTCTCCACTTTGTATATTATTATGATTTTAGCGTTTTATTGTCTTCCCCGCACACAATATACTCGGCGGGGTGGAAGCAACACATACACCCCCTCCAAAACCTCCAAGGGGGCGAGACAAAAAGCTCCCCACTGGTGCACTCATTCTCATCTCCCCTTCCCCAACACCCCCCAAGCACACCCCAAGAAATAAAAAAACCACGGCCCCGACCCATTCTCAAAAGACCCTCGCGAGACCCTCCCCACGCGGGCGGCACCAACCGGGCGGTTTTTTTTTTTTCCCTTCCCAACCCCAGGGGGGAGGGGGGGGGGGGGGGGGGGGGGGCTCTGTACCAGAGGGCAAAAGGAAAGAAAACAGGGGAAAAGAGAAGAAAGGAAAAGAAAAAAGAAAAAAGAAAAAGAATCGAAAATAAAATAAAGCAGACAAACAACAAAAAGATTTGGATATATAAAACAATCCTTCCCGTTCACCAGAGAACCCCCCGAAGTTGATATATTATTACTTACGATCTGTAAAACAACACATGATGTCCAAACTCAAAAAAGTTTCATCTTCCTCTATGCCGTACGTTTACGTAGCCAAGGGAGCAAAAAACAAAAGGACAAATACTAAGATCGATAGGAGAAGAAGAAAATGTGAGAACGGAAGCAAATAGAGGAAGCTAACAGGGGGAAGAGAAAAAGTAAAATAAATAAAAAGTAAAAAATAAATAAAAAGTCATCGATATATAAAGCGGCCGTAAAGGGTATTTGTCCCGAACCAAAACTAGGAGAAAGGTAGAATAAAGAAAGCGGGAGGGAGGAGGAGGAGGAGGAGCAGGAGGGAAATATCACAATAAATAACCAATAACGCTATCTCGCGCCCATCATGACCAACCTTCCATTCCTAGTTGACCCGCGCTACCCCCAACTGCCACCTCCACGCGGAACGCCCATCATCTGATCCTGCGACGGCGGCCCAGGAGAGTAATTCTGACCCGAACCACTTACATACCCACTATTTATCCCCGAATCATCATCGTCGCCGAACCCATATTCCCCACCAGAACTGGCATCATAGCTGCTTCTACCGCCTCCTCCTCCGCCGCCGCCGCCTATATCACTCGTATCATCTTGCTGTGACGCCAGCTGGTCCCACTGGAGAGTTTGCAGCGCAGGATACTGTGCCAGGAGTGCGGCGGGCAGTGTGAAGCCGGTCGGCTGCCCGTCCATTAAGGGGATATTCATTTGCTGGGTCACCGGCTGTAAGTGGCCGTGCATCTGTTGCTGATCTACGTAGTTCCGCTCGCGCTCGAGAGCCTCTTCATCCAGTAAAGGTTTGATACAGACTCTACCTGCCTCGGATCGGAAATGGCGGCCGAGCGCATCAGCTCTTGCGAACCTCCGACCACAGCCCCAGTGGCCCCCACGGGCTAAATCACCACGGCAGACGAACTTCTTTTCCCCCGAGTGAAGTGATTCGTGCCGCTTCCGGTCATGTTGGCGGGCGAAGGCTTTACCACAAACAGTACACACGAAGGGTCTTTCATCAGTATGAGTGCGGAGATGTGAGCGTAAATTATAAGCTCTCGTGAATCGTTTCGGACATAGACTACATTGGAATGTTGCTGGATGTTTCTGTACGCGCTTGGAATCGGTACTGCTGGCACCTGGGCGTTGGGGGTCTGCAAGATCTAGTATATAATTACGATTGTCAATCGAGGAGGTCGACTGCCGGCGATTCTTAGCTGCTGCTGGAGATGTATCACGGGAAGCCGGAGTGCTCAAATTGCCTGTGCTGCCGCAAAACGGTGAAAGAGAACGCGATGAGGCGCGCGCACCCCCTGCAAGGGGTGTGGTCGACGATGGCAGCGGACGAGTCATGGCATGTGCAAATGGATCAGATTTACTCCTGCCACGGGAACCTATTATTCCGTATCATTCAGTAAATAATTCCTTGAAGGGGTGCTCCTGAGGATATATACGAAGGATGGAATACTTACGGCCAACGGGGGGGCTTAAAGTGTCCATATCCGACTCGGGTTTGGCCGGTCCAAAGCTCGTGGTTCGCGAGGGAGGCGCAAATTCGACATTGATAGAAGGGGGAGTCATTTGGGCGGCCTGACCCATATCTCCAGCAGGGCTATTATGACTTTGAAAAGCCGGCGCGGGTGAAGCCTCCGACCTGGAAGTGTACAAGTCAGGAGGACTAGTAGGTCCGAGTTGATTATTCACGTGCTGGGTCAAGAGGAATGAGCCATCTTGACCAGGTTCGGGACTCTGCTGCTGCTGAGGAAGTAAGCGTGGAGAAATGTAGGGGCTATGGCCTGGGCTAAGTCCATGACGTTGATCTGATATTGTGAATGTTTCCATCCCCAAGGCGTTCTCATACAGTCCGGGGTCATTTTGGGCGGATAGTAAGGGGGAATGATTGTTCGTGTCCCCATCAAAGGCATCATGGTGACTCAGATAGGGTGAATGGGCAGCAGAAGAAACGTCCGAATGTTCTGACGGCGCTCTTCGATGGGTCTGGAAAGCGGGACTTCCTAACATTCCATGCCAATCGGACTGGGGTTGGCTCGTTAGAAAGGCCGCACTTGCGGGGTCTAATGACGCAGGGCGAGAATGGCCGGGGGTATAATAGGCACCGGGACTGGACGCGGGGGATGATGGCCGTCCAGGGGACCGGTGGGCGTCAGGCGGTACCAAATGCGGTGGAGTAGGGTTGTGTGGTGATGACATCCTGCTCAAGTCTGCCGGGTTGACGGACTGGTTCAATTGTTGCTGCGGCTGCGGCTGCTGCTGGTGGTGGTGTTGATTAAGCTGTGGGTCAAGCATGAAAGACGAGTCAAAATCTGACGTAGGGTTGGTATTGGTGAAAATAGGAAAATCTTCAAATTGCTGATTTGAGTTTAAAAGATTGGAGAAGTTCTCCTCCCCTTCAGCAGCTTTGATATTAGACGAGCGCTCAAGCTGGCTGAGGAAGCCGGCCTCGAAGGATTGGGAGTACGGTTGAGGTTGACCGAAAGGTTGTGGTTCGGACGACGGGGCTCCAGAAGAATGGAGAAAATGGGTGTCATGCGCAGATGAGGCCAGGTACGGGGTGATTATAGGAAATTGCTCAGTGGAAGAGGTGAGAACACGGGAATGGGGGAATACAGAACCAGCATGATCGAGTCCAGCTGGAGGAGGCTGGTTGTCGTAGTATGGAGGCTGGTGGGAGGGCGATGGATTTAACGAGCGATTCTTATTTTCCGTTGAGAGAGACCTCCCCCTGTTCTCCTGCGGGAACTCCATTGTGTGTGTGTGTGTATGTATGCGTAGATGCGCGCGTGGATATAGGAGTGGTGGATAAAAAGGTTAAGTTTGCCTGTGAATGTATCCTAGAATAGATCGGAGAGTTGGAAAAAGCGGCGGAGCGAACGATCTTCCCAGGGAAGCAAATTCGCCAGTTATGAGGCGGGGAGATTTATTCGCTGACAGGCAACGCGGAGAGTCGAACTAGAACACCTGCAAATGCTAATGGGGAACGACGGCGTAGGTGGCGGTCGTGATGAAATGGATACCATTCGCAGGACCCGATGTGGGCGCGAAGAAAAACGGTGGCTTATTTAATATTCTGCGGGGGATCTGATGCGTGGCGCGAGCATCTGTTTCAAACATTAGGATCTAATCATCAGCGGTCCCAGAAGAGCTACAAGACGTACCAATTCCTAGGAATACATCATACAGCAATAGGCAGAATAAGGGCGGTATTTCGACAATGCGCGTAGAGAAACGAGCGAAGGACTGAATGGTAGAGTCGGGAAGGGGAGGGAGGGGGGAAGTGTAGGAGAGGAAGTTGGTGCGGGCTCCTTTGGCGGGCGGACCGCACAGGCAGGGCAAGCAGGTGAAAATGAGATGCGTCTGGAGTAGAGACACAGAAAAGTTACTTGGGCGGCATGGAAACGAAGGCGAAACACGTAGCGATGGGGTTGGGGCGATGAGAAAGGGACTAAGGACGGGGGACGGACGGAGAGCAGTTGGGGATAGTTAAGTAGAAGAAGAAGAAGAAGAAGAAGAAGAAGAAGAAGAAGAGATGAATGAAGTCGAACCGGCCAAGAAAGGAAAGTCGGCGCTATCCCAGCCAGGCCTTGCAACGCCCCAGGTAACTACTCTGTACCGCCAAAGTACTCCGCGGTATCACTTGCGCGGGAACACCAGCCAGAGTTACATTACTCCCTACTGAAAGATACATAAGGAATACAACAAATGTTTTATCCATCCACCATCCTTTCTCCCTTTTCCCACAACCAGCAAATAATGGATAAGAAGAACCAGCTGGTAGACATACCAACAATATCATGATTTAATCCCCTACCTACATCCTACATGTGTAACTACTCCGTACAGTACAGTACATGCAAGTTACATACTTGCATGCATCGCGCTCTGAACTATTCTTCTTGTACTAGTTAACTCTCCAGGCGCAATCTGCCGCCACGGGAGCCAGATCGCCCTTTAATCGTATTTCTGGTCTTCAGCCCTTTGGCTTCGGCCTAGTTGCAGGTTTAATAATAAACGTCTATTGGTACGGAGTACATACATTCTGCATGGAAATCGGAATCATCCATCAATGTTCGGCTGCTAGTCACAGATATCTTCTCGGTTCGGTAGCTACATGTACATACATGTACATGCACACTGTGGCACATTAACTTACTCCATAGTAGACAATCAATTGCAGCTAGGGGGAAATTGGGATATAAAACGCCCCCCCCCCCCACCTCCCCCTCCAAGGCATACTCCGCCAATTCATCATCCCCCCAAATCCTTATTATTTGCACAGTACCTGTAGAGAATCATAGACGACATGCAGCTCCATTCCCCCTTTATATCCCTACATGAACCAGGGGAAGAAGAAAAATAAAAATAAAAGGAAGACGGTGTTTCGGCATGCGCATAGTATTATTGTATTTTGATCCATCCATCCCAGTGCCCGACTCAGCCTTGTGGCTGAGCAACTCTCCCCATTATTCCTTGTCCCGCCTGTCCTCCCCCAGGAAGATATGGTTCATTCACCCGTAGCGTAGGGCCTAGCGGGATCTCTTTGCTTTCTGCACACCCGTCCCTGTTTCGGCTCGGGTGTTCCTAAAAATTGCGTCTGAATTGATGACAACTCTGTATCACAATAGAAGTCACTGCGCACTGCCTAAACAGAGCTTTTTTGAATACCCCTTCATAAAATTTGTGATGATGGCTTGTTTCAAAGTGCGCCCTCTCTGTGTCGGGCAACCTTATCAACATAGTAGAATATGTAGGTTTTCTTGTTCTGTTGGTGTAAGTTCCTATCTATCCTCCGACACATACGGGAGTAAGTTATTAGCCACTTTGCTTGAGATTGACCTTGCCAAGTCCCGCTAACCTCTAGTTAGTTAACTATATGGACGCACTAATCTCAAATAGGAAATCATGAGATCAATTCTTTCAATTTGCTAGAACAACATTTCTTTGAATCTCTTATAGTAACTACTGCGTATATCAATTCAATTATTTCAGTGCTATCAGAAGAGCGACATAACGGTAATGATCTTTTGGTAGAATGATTTTTTATTTTCATATCTCAACTGAAAGAGTGCAAAGTGTCAGCTCAAAAAAGATCGTTAAAAATAAACATTGTGATGTTTTTGAAATATTAATAAACGTCCAAGTATATATTAATATAAAAATCTTCATATGATTGAGAGGAGGGGGGGGGGGGGGGGGCGCCGGGAATATAGGGGCTAGCAGGCAGGTCGGCAGCTAGCTAGCTAGCTAGGAATCTCGATCTCGCGGATATGAGAAGGCAGGCCGGAAGCGGCAGCTGTCAATCTCTATTCTCATAGAGATCCGGCAGATATCGGGAGGCAGAAAGGCAGGTGAATTATTACCTCTAAATATTAGTGCAAAACTCTCGTGTAAGAGACCTTAATATCAACTCATCTTCAAATTATAGTATCTCAATAAATATATATCATTAAAATTTCTACCATAGATAGCACAAAATGAAGCTAGCTAGAGAGACAAAGAATCTAAATAATAGTTTTATAATACTTGAAGAAATTGAAGAAATATTTAGTGTAGATGTATGAGATTGTAGATGATGATATCTTTTGTACGACAGTACAGTACGAGGGGCTTGGCTTCTCACAAGGCATTTCTTCTCCAAGAATTCTGTACAAATATTAAGTGGCAGACCCTCATTAATCCGAAAGTAGAGGGCTGAGCATGCTGATAATGAGAAACACACGGGTTAAGTCCATTTTTATTCAATTCATTCATTGCCGTGTAGATATGCGCCCAGGCATGCTAACATGTTAGTTTCACCAAAGCTAAAATCTATAAATAGTGCCGGGGGTGTTCAACCGTAACTATGTAACTGCGTAGGTAGGTAAGGTAAGGAAGGTTATGCTATGCGCCCATCTGAGACTTGGCAGCAACCAGCAACCGCCAATCATGAATCATCAACCAGCATATTCCTCTCCAGGTTCCCGGTTCCCGGTTTCTAGTCCCGCTCCGAATCCCCCGTCCCACTCCACTCCTCGCTTGAAGCTTGGCGCCCAGTGTCTACTTGCTCTGTGTTAACTAAAGTAGTTATCGACATTATTTAATATTGTTTCGAAATCTCCCTGTTTCACCCTGTTGGCGCAGAGGGATCTCTTCCTTGTTCCCCTTTTTCTTGCTTCTTTTAGATTAAATTGTTGTTTTACTGCATTTCCTTCTTATTCCCATTTTTGGTTATATATTTACAATTTATTAATATCCCTACATGCCTCCTCGTACATCTAATATGTGATCGCGTCGTGTTGCACTGCCGTTAAGTAATGGGAATATCAATTGGTGGTCATAATATTAGTATGGCCAAACAGTGTTCGAACATATTGCCTAGTTACCTACGCTGTAAACCCGCAAGCCGATTACTCTGGAGACGCACTCTGGAGACGCACATAGCTTCAAAAGTAGATAGATATATCCAGTTACTTTTTTCCCTCAGCCCTCCTTATTTACCAATCTCAATATATATGTCTGTCTGCCTGCCGTTCACTATTTCCGTTCGAGCTTGTGGTCAGCATCTTGATGACTTACGTTAATCAAAAAGAGCTTAGCCCTAATCGATTTTGCCAAATGCGGTAATTCTCTCATCACACCCCCTCCATGGCTTCCAAGGCTAACAGCGGCTAGGTATATATATATATATTATATATACATAAAATGTTACCATAGATTAGGTTATCTGATCGGATAACTAGCACATCAACGCCGAAAATGGCCCCGAGGGATAATAAGCGGGTGATCCTGGAGGGGCGTATCTGGGTAAACCCCCCCCCATTCTTCTAGTAGACTTCTACCCCGCATGCAATTGAGCTTAGACAAACTCAGAAATGAAAGTAACTCAACCGAGGAAGCAGACCACTGTTTCCTACATATTAAGAATAGCTACCGGCTAATAAGAGGACAATGGTGGTTCGTGGGAAGCAAAACAACAAATTATATATATTATATTAAATTGAAATAAATCAATCAATCTAGCCACCAATTAGTTAACCACTGTCCTTTTCCCTTTACACCGTGCCAGTCAGCGCCTATGACGTTGAAATCGCTTAAAGCTACCATGACCTCCTTTTCTGTGGAGGAAATATCCCAGGCAGTAGAGCGGCACCGTCCGGCTTTCGCCCCGTATGAAGAGCTGTACAAACACCTGCACGCCCACCCAGAACTCTCCCACCAAGAATTCAACACTGCTAAATATGTCGCGAACAAGCTCCAACAGCTGAGCATCCCAGACCTCCAAATCCACACAGGAATCGGCGGCACCGGCGTCGTCGCCGTCCTCAGAAATAACAGCAACAGCAACAGCAATGATGGCCAGAATGGGCCAGCAGGCCCAACAGTCCTCCTCCGCGCCGAACTCGATGGGCTCCCAGTCCACGAGCAGACCAACCTCCACTACGCCAGCAAACAAACAACCCAGGACGCCAATGACGACAACAAATTAAAACCCACCATGCACGCCTGCGGCCACGACATGCACATGGCCTGCCTCCTCGCCGCAACAGAGGCCCTCACATCCACGCCCCTCCGCGCCCGCTGGCACGGCACGCTCGTGATCCTCTTCCAGCCCGCCGAGGAGAGCGGCGACGGTGCCACCGGCATGATATCCGATGGCCTCTTCTCGCCCAACTCGCCACACAAAATCCCCATCCCCGACGTCTTCCTGGGCCAGCACGTCCTCGCGGCCCGCGCGGGCACCATGGGCATGAAGCCGGGCGCGCAGATGGCCGCCTCGGACTGTCTCAAGGTCACCTTCCACGGGCGCGGCGGCCACGCCTCCATGCCTCAGTTCACCATCGACCCGATCGTCATGGCCAGCAGCGCCGTGGTGCGGCTGCAGACCATCGCCAGCCGCGAGGTGACCTCGGGCAGCGTCGAGGGGCTCGGCGTCGTGTCCGTCGGCAGCCTGCATGCGGGCAGCGCGCCGAATATCATCCCCGCCACGGCGGAGATGGAGGTGAATGTGCGCACGGCGGATGAGGAGACGCGTGCGAGGGTGCTGGCGTCCGTGGAGCGGATTGTGCGTGCGGAGAGCATGGCGAGCGGGGCGGAGAGGGAGCCGGAGATCAGGCGCACGTTGAGTTTCCCTGTTACGGTGAACGATGGGGCGGTTACGGAGAGGTTGGGGGTTACCTTTGAGCGGCTGTTTGGTGATGGCGGGTCCGGGGAGGGTGGGGGCCTGTTTCGCTTCTGCCCGGATTGGCCGCGAAGCAATGCGTCGGAGGACTTTGGGTGTCTGGGTGCGGCGGTAGGGAAGCCGAGTTGTTTTTGGTTTTTTGGCGGCGTGGATCCGCAGGTGTGGGATGAGGCGGAGAGGAATGGGACGATTGCGAAGGATGTTCCTGTGAATCATTCGCCGTTTTATGCGCCGGTTATCCAGCCCACTATGCGGGTGGGGATTGATGCGTTGGTTGGAGCGGCGTTGACATTTCTGGGGAAGAGGGGGTGAAAAATTAACGTTTTCCACAGTGATTGGGGAGATTGTAGACATTTACTTTTATGACTTTTAATATTTGATAATGTACCTATTATGATATAGACAAAACAAACTGAGTGATCCAAATTTGAATCAAGTAGAGGGTGGGACTTGCATGAATACAAAAATTCCCTTGATTGCTGCTGTAGAACACAACGAACAGCTAGCTATATGAAAGAAGGCTATGCACAAACCCAACAGAGGGTCAGTATGAAAACAGGTAAATGATTCCGAAAATCCCACCGCGTAAGCATGTAAAGCGCAGTCTATAAATTAAAACTAACATATAATTCATAGAGAGAAAAAAGGAAAAAGCTAGGAGATTCAAAGAAGCAATTCAAAGGACCAACTTGTTAATGACCTAATCAATCTATCCTCAGAAGAAGAACCCAACCAATTTCCTTTCCTGCGCCTGCTTGAAGAAACTATGCGTATGTAGATGGGGTAACTAAAATTGGGAGACTCAAGTGGAAGGGGAAAGGAAGAAAAAGGCTTAACATAAATCCACAGACGGGGGGGAGGGGGATGGAGAGAGGAAAGTAGTATTGCAACGGGATGATGTGACAGGCTTGGGACTGGGCTTTCTTTCGGTCTCTCCTCCATTTTCTAGTAATTTGTAGCGTAGTGTGGCCCTCCTTTTATCTTTTATATAAAAAGGAAGGGAAGGTGGGCCGTGGCGAGGGAGAGGCGAGGATAGAGGAGAGGCTCAGTTGCATTTGCATTTAAGACGTGATAAAGATAAGGCAGGTAGGGTGGTAGGTAGCGCGGGCATTAATGAAGACGATACATTTGGAAATTATGAACATTCAATGCGTATGTGTGTTGTGTGTACGGAGTATATGGGGTATGCATGCGGAATGTCGAGCGTATCTGTCCAGTTCATGATGGTAAGGGCTCCCTAAAACCCAACCAGAGTTCATGAATATAGGACGAGGGACAAACAGGAGGAAAAATAATAGTTAACGCCTAGGTATATGCATGCTTCCCAACCCTTTGCCCAAACATGCAGATAGAGAAAAAGAAATAAAGAAAATTAAAAATAAAAACCATACCAAACCAGAAACGTCAAAAGATATATATAAACATGCTTATCCAAGGGGAGGAATAGAAAATGAAATATAACCACCACCTCTACTTCCCATGCAGTCTATTCATGTCATCCTCTTCGACTTATCGACCGGACATGAACTCCGTTTCCCAAAAACGATGCCTTCATCTTCCTCATCATCATCCTCATCATCATCCTCGTCATCGCAGTCATACCTGCACTCATCGTCATGCGGTCTGTCAGCCTGCATTTTTCGAGCTGTGACTGTGTCTCCAGTGCTAAGAAGCGGTGGTACCTGCCCCGAGCCATCTAGCTCCTTCTCCCTCTCTGCCTTGTAGGTGTAAAACCCATCGGCAGATAGAGACGAGGCACCCGAGATTACTGATGGAATACTGGGGTGCGAGGCGGAATGCGACATCCCGCTTGTGAGCTCGTCGGCCGACGATGAGGATATAGTGAGCGCTGACGGAGGTGAGGTGATTGGCTCTCCTACCGGATACTTGAATGACAGGCTTTGTTCTCGGCCTGTTCGATGCGATTCAGTATCAATAGAAGAAAGCATGCCCCGAGCAGATAACGAGCCGCCGCGTTCAGTCGAATCCTTGCACAACGGGGAGCCTGCTTGAGCGTGATGCTTTCGATCTTGATGCTGCATTCGTTGCCGTAGGAGTGTCTCACGTGTTACGTGGAACGACTCAGCTGGAGCATCAGGGGCCTGTCGATGAAAGAGGGATTGGCGGCGTGATAAGGTACTTGCTCCAGTGGGTTCGTCATGGCCCGCCGATGATGATGATGAAAGAGAGGCTGATGATGGACCTCGGGTTAAGTCGGGAGATTGGACAACGCCTGTGGCAGACGCTGTACTAACTGCAACAACTGGACCGGAATGGGCGTCACCATCTACTGATCGAGCACCTGTAGACGGAGATCTCTCACTTCGCCAATCAGGGTTCTGCCAACCCCATCCTAGACGATGTCCGGCTCCCCCTAACATACCGCCAATGCTAGACGTTGGTAGTGTTTCGGAAGGTGTTGTTGTTCGAGGCCGTACCAGAGCCACATCCGTAGTCAATGGGCGGATCGTCTTGGTGGACTCAGAACTCGAAAACGTCGATGATGATGTGTCAGAAAGGTTGGGGCGGCGTCCTGCGCTTGGGAGGTGGTCCTTCGGAAACGAGATTAAACTGGCATTGCTCCCCCTTCTATAGAAGCCACGGTCCTCGGACGAAATAGGGCTCGCAAGCGAGTTATCTGAAAGTGGGAGTCCATGATCTCTTAAAGCTCGGAGAGGAGACCACGGTTCGGAATCAAATTTGATCGGAGCTTTGCTGCTGCCCTCAATGTCATTGTCCTTGGAAGAAGCAACACTATTCGAGGATGGAGAAGATATCATCCTGTTAGGAGTAGCTATAGTAGGCGCTCGTCTCCGCCCATCTTTCGATCGTCCAAAAATCGAGCCGCCCCATTTAGCCACATTTGACCGAACTCGTTCAATAAAAGGCATTTTCGTGACAGCCTGTGTGACTTCTTCTTTCGAGACCTCGATCCTCTTGCCCTTGCTCTGGTAACTCGGATCCGTCGTTTCGAGCCATCGCTGCTTGTCAGGGATATCACGAAGCACCCAAGGGTGATGCTTAATCTCCTTCAAAGTTATCCGCTTGGAAGGATCCTTCGTGAGTAAGCGCCTCAAAAGATCACATAACTCATCATCGATATCTTCATAGACAAGTTCATCATCTGTTCGCTTGTTGCTGTTCATCACATGCTGAGGGTTTGATGACCAGCTGGATGGGGTGTCCACCTCCACTGCCTTTAGACGTTTACGAGGAATGAACACTTCATTCTTCACGATATTGTGGAACAATTTATACTCATCTTCGCAAAGGAATGGTAGCCTTCCGAAAATCATTCCGTATAGCGTAACACCTAGCGACCAAACATCGATTGCGCCCGTGATTTTCGGAACGTTGCCAATTTGGTCCTCAAATTCCGACCCTGTATAGCAGAGTTCCGGTGCATAAAAAGCTGGCGTTCCAACAGTTTTGGAGAGTTCCCGGGCGTCATCGAGTTCGGTGGCATCTGTCTCCGCAACTCGCTCCTCATCACCATCCCGGATAGGTCGTCCTAGGTAGGATACACCAAAGTCGGATATTTTCACCCGGCGATCTCCTGTGACTAGTAGATTTGCTGGTTTAATGTCTCGATGTATGATACCTTGGTAGTGAAGATACTCCAGTCCGAGCACAGAATCTCTAAATGCACATCGGGCCTGGGATAGTGTCAAGCATGGGACATACATCTCATCGTCGTCGGACAGAAGTTCCGGCTCTGAAGAATGAGAGGTAAAAAGGCTTGAGACTGTACTCTGACGTCGTTCAAGTTGAGTCTCAGCCGCATATGCACCATACATGCTTCCTTCTACGGCCGCCAGAACCGTATCACGTAACCTACTATCCAGCTCATTCGCAGAGGCGAAAGATTTGCTGGTTAGTTCGGGCGTGCTGGAGCCGTCATGAATGTGAGGCGGGATCTCAGGACCCATTTCGTCGTCCGATACTCCACCGTGTTCCAAACTCCACGCAGGAACACCCGAGAACTGTGGCGCAATTGACTTTCGCTTCTTACGGGAAATTTCTTTCTGTCGCCTTAACTGGTATTGCCTCTGAATCTCCTCCATGAGAAAGGGGGAGTCCGTAATTCCTTGCTTTTCGTGATCGAGCCTGAATTTATCCGTGGCCACAATATCCCGAAGGCCCTTTTTGCGCCAGACGATCTCGCCATTCTCCACATACTCTAACACAATATAAACCTTCTGCTGGTTTGGGTCGTCAATCACCTCAAGCAGACTGACAACATTCTCATGTCTGGCTTTCTTGAGAATGGCAACCTCCTTCTTGACTTTATCTTCAGGATTGCCCAGTTTACCTAACCGACGACGTTTCGAATACCTTTGGACGATTTTAATTGCTACTTTCTTTCCAGTCCTCATATGGCGGCCAAGTTTTACCTTCCCGTGCTCGCCTCGTCCCAGTTCATCGAGGATTTCGTACTCGTTAATTAGCTTGTTGCCGGTGAGCATGTCGCGATCAACCTCAACTGTGTGTGTTCTGCAAATCCATACATCAGAGATAAGCTCACTCCAGTACCGAGGGATCAAATAACAAAAAGATTTGTCACAGTAGAAGAACATTACAAAATTTCCAAGGTAGGACTCACTCTTTTGGCTCTTGAAGATGGGTGGGATGTAGGTAAGAAAACGAAGCACGGCCTTCTGCGATTTTCGGTGGAGATGGATGAGAGGAACGAGAGGAGAAAAGGCCAGGGCTCGATATCGGAGTGTTCCCAGTGGTGCGCGAGCCTAGTACGTGAGAGCCAGAATCTCGAGTAGCCCATGATGGACTCGAGGCAGATAAGGGGTAGGGCGATGGGTAGGAGCTGCGTGAGCGGAGATGCGGTTGAGGGCGAGTTGGGTGAACTTGTGACTGAAGAACAGCGTAAGATTGGTCCGGATAGACCGGTAGGTCATTGACTGAGTGCCCAGCGCGATGCGACGGAGTGGGATGTTCCGATAGAGGGCTTAGGGGAGGATTGGATGATTCAGGGACTTTTGGAGTCGTCAACTGTGGTGCTGGAGATGTTCCAACGTAAGGGCTCGAATAGTCCGTCGCAGGTTCCAGACCAGCATGGTCTGCTAAGGAGAGTAACGAGCTTGATGAAGTGTTGGTTGACGAGCTCCGGGATGCGTTCGAAGAGTGTGGGCGAAAAGGGAACACATGAAGCCTGTGGGCTAAACCACGACGTTCCTCTAGCCGGCCATCAGGCTGAGTGCCCCTCTGGCGGCTTATCCCACCAGGCATCTGTCTTGAGTTGGCGCCACCTGTGAGGGAGAATCTCCGCGACCTCGACGTCCTACCGGAGGTATCTGAAACTTCTTCACGTTCTAAGAGCGTAGAGCTATCGAGGGATTGATGTGACCCTCGTCGACCTCGGCCGTCCGAGTTATTCGATGAGCTGACAGGCGATTTCCCTAAACGGTCCATCTTACAAACTGCTTCTAGCTTTTGTTTGTCTACCGTGCCTTTTCGATGTTTCTTTATCTTGATTGAAAAGCACCTCGTATCCTCGCTATCGTCGTCGTTCAGGAGATGTGCAGGCGATCCGAGTCACTGTTACAGGAACGACCACGGAAAGAGAGGCATGATAAAAATCACCGTTCCTGTTGAGCGAACCAGCAGACGAGTGTTAAATCCTCATCCCTTATAATTTGGTTGCTCATCCGTAACGCGATCGGAGGTTTTTTTTTTTTTTTTGTTTTTTGTTTTTGATGTTCTTTTTTCGTTGCGAGGGGGTAGTAGGCCAGCTATCTAGCCCTGCAATCGAAGACCTGAAGGGGGATTCACTTGCACATTTAATAAAAGGCAGCGAGAACGAAGCAGGTTGACGGTTTGCTGGGCAGAGGTGGACTTGTGGAGGAAGGCGGAAAGTGGGGGCACGGAAATGAAATTCCTCAGCCCGGGAAGGTCAAAGTCGGCTAATAGAGAAGTTGTTAAAAAGAGACAATGTAAGTAGACAATGGGTGGGTAAGTGTTGCAGGAATGGTCGTTGATGGGACACAGACTCGCGGGCGACGAGCGAGGGAGGCAAAATAACCAAGATGGCGGGTGGGTTGTAGTGAAGCCAAAGGAACGTCGATCAATAAAAGCCGATAGGAAGGAGAGATTAGAAGACGAAGAAGGATTGAGAAATATATCCTGTTTGATAGCAAAAGGGAATGCTATTTAATTGCTGAGCTTCCGGGGAGGCAGAGGAAATGGGAGGGGGAGGGAGGTTTGATGGAGAGCAAAGACTTTGATTGATTGAAGGTTGATTGAGGTTTGATGGACGACGACGACGACGACTTGAGGATCTGGCGGGTCGGGCGATGTCTGGTTGGTCAGTATTCTGTACGCGTATCGGTCACGTAAACAATGGGACGGTATGGAGCGGTAAGGGTGGGTATGTAATAAGGGGTAATGTAATGTATGTAAAACCGTTGTATCTGTATCAAGTTTCTGGACTGCACTATTTTTTTGTCTTGCTGGATTGGATTGGCGATGGGAGCTACTTGGACTCATAGGATGATAGGAGGGGGGAATTCCATATTGCCCAGGCCCTAGGCCCGGTACTAGGCGAGGTCGAACTGACTACGGAGTAGCTTGCTGAAAAGGGCCGGTTCCTGCTGCAAGTCGTGGCTTTGACCCTTCACTAGTTTTACTGAGCCCTTGTGAGATGGGGCAAAGCAAGCCTTTCCCAAGGTAATGTACATGTACATTACATACGTTACATGTACTCTGTACGCAGCGTACAGTACGGAGCACATACCTCGGGAACAGATTGGAGCGGCGTTGCGGTTGAGCAACCCACAGACCCTCTTCGTACTGCTCTTACCGTACACTAGTAAGAGCCGCCCTGCTTAAGGCCTCAGCTCTCGGCTGGATTATTCGCCGCTTACATAACTATACAGTAGTTACATCATAACTAGTTAACTAGTTATGTAAAGAATATATTTTTTCTGTGGTTATAATCATGGTCACCACGGGCTAATAATCTTGTTAATCACTATTATTATTTGTCGGAAGCCAATATCCTCTCCAAGCTTAAACAACCCCGGGCCATGTTTACCAATTTTTTACTTTCTGGCTCTTGCAACATCCACTTCCTTCACGTATGAGTGAAAGACCACTGTTACAACAAAGCTTGTTTGGCCCGCCATTCTTTACAAGCGCACACGCGATGGCCCCCTGTCCAGCGCCGTCTTGTTGTCCCGGTTTCTGGTAGCTGTAAGACGGGCTGGGCACAGTCCAAGCAAGCACTGACCATGGTAACAGCGCGTGCTGAATTTGTTTTTCCTGGGCCCTGCCGACAGTGCCTGGGCTTTTCGAAAAAAGTTGGCAGCGATATGCGAGTGCTAACTGGGCTTGGGGGGGGGGGGGGGTTAATAGTCCGGCTCGTCCTTTTTTTGCTTCTCTCTTCCCGTGAAACACGAGGGTTCACTCGCAAAGAGAAACTGCAAAATGTGTGAACAATCGAGGTTGGGCATTTTGCACAGCAGGGGGCACTCCATGAAACAGGGCATCGCAGGCCTTTCTCTCTGAATGATGAAGCCAGGGGGAGAACGATGGTTCGATGAGTTGCGCAAAAATAAAGCCGCCTAGCAAGGGTCAGGGGTCAGGAAGGATGTTTTGCATAAATAATTGGGGTTGGCGCCGATATCTGTCTCTCAAAACCCCTGTCCGAGCGAAATTGGTAGTTTCTGCCGCGCTTTGCCCCGTCCACAAGGCAGGGGAGAGAAGATGTGAGTAATTACAGCCACCGTTCGGTTTTGCGATGCCTGGGTCATAAAAACAGATGCTGCCAATCATGGTGTGTACGCTGGTACCCAACGATGGGCCACCATAAGCGTACAAAAAGTTGCTAGACTTCTTGCTTCTTCTACTAACTATCTCTATCTCTCTACCGATTCGTTCGTTTTCCTTTTCAATTTTGAAGCCACCAGTCATTCCTTACGTTAATGTCGCAGAGGCGAACATCTTCCTTAACTACGGAGTACATTAATTACATATACTTGCAGCTTCCAGATGGTAGACAGACAGACGCAAAGCCGTCAGACCTTCAGGCTACTTACAACTCCTCCCTGAGTGAGTACATATTTTACCGCGCCTCGTGACGCGTAATGCACAAAACGCATAACCCCTCCTCTCTCTCTCTCTCTCTCAAAAAAAAAAAAAAAAAAAAAAAAAAAAAAAAAAAAGGCACTCTGTAGGGCACTGGGGTAAACGAGCTCAATCACCACTAGCATATACTTAAGAGGCTGAACCATTCCATTCAACACACTCGCTTTTTCAGCAGAATGATCCATGCTCCTCCTTAATCCTTTTCCACCTCCTTAGGCCATGCCATGCCTTCCCACCTTTTCATCCAGCCCCTTGACCAACACTGATATATTGAACCCAAGCCGACCCTCCGTGCTTAGAATAGTGATAAGGAGGAGAAGAGCCCCTAGCTGATCATTTGGACTTCCTAAAGAGTGATTTAGAGAATGAGGAGGAATCTTAGCCAGGAATCTGTTAAGGCTGGCTGTTGCAGCTAAAATTTTCGGGTGGCTGGGACCGAGTTTTTGGCGTCGAAGCTGAACACACTTTTGAAGAAGCTATAGGGACCTCTACATGTTGGCCCTGCTTCCTCAAAGTGCGTGAGAGATTCTGCATACCTTCCAGTGTGTTGGGATGATCAACTCCCAGCACCCTCTCTCTGATTGTCAGTGCCTGTCGATGCATGGCCTCAGCCACATCATATTTCCCTTGACTATAAAGCACCAAGCCCAGACTGTTGATGCTTGCCAGTGTTTTAAGGATGATTGACCCCCAGCACTTTCTTACCGATTGTCAGTGTCTGTCGATGCATCGCGTCAGCCTCATTGACCCTCCCTTGACGACAGTGAAACACCACACCAACAATATCCATAAAGTTGAGTGTCTTCTTGTTTTCTGGGCTGAGTGCTTTCAATGTCTCCATCGCCTGAACTCCCATTTCCACTGCCTCTATCAAGTTGCCTTGCGAAACGGCAAACTATTCTGCATGGCCCAGCAAAAGTGCCCACTCTCGTTTTGAATCTTCTGCGTCTGGCTGTTGTCATATTGCTACCTGTGCATGTGGGAAAAGCTATTGACACTTTTCCCAGTTCTCATGTCCTTCTGGGGGAAATTCCCTAGAGAGATTCCTAATGAACTGCTGCTTCCACTGTTTGAGCTGTCATGACAACCTTGAGCCATTTCTGCATGGTGAGCTGCACTAGCCTATGCATCTCAAAGCTCGCTCCAGCCGCATTGACAGAGATGAACAAGTGGTTCCTTAATGCAATGATATCATCCTCAACGTATTCTTCACATCATCATGGCTTGTACTTCCCCTTGAACCGGCCATATTCTTGAATTGGTTGTCATCCTCCAGGCTTCCCTCCAGGTTCTCATTGCTATTTCCACTCTTGCTTTGATCCCGGGGCAGGTATTCAACTATTTTCTTGTCAGTCAAAGAAGCTCATTAGTGATAAGAGCTCCGCGGCACTAAGCCATGTTTGTCATATATAATCAAATGATATTAACCAAGTACTGATGATTGAATTTTTCGCCTCCCAGTCTCAACAGAGGCGTCCTTATTCATGATCAAGAAGACTCAACTTTATGTCATCATCCTCTTGAAACTTTTCAAGGTGCCGCTTCACCGAAAAACGTGGCGCCCTTTGATTGATATAGGCGGCTGCTTATACAATAGCAAGTGGTATAAGATCAAGTTCTATCACAAGCTCTCTAATGTCTCCGCTATCTACTACAGGTCCCAGTTTCGTCCTCAAGAGTTTCAGCGCTTGCGAATCATCCCTCGGCTCGACATTGATAATATTCTGGTCTTCTGTGTTCTTCCCAGCATGCCTTGGTCCCTCGTTGTCATGATAATAGAAACTGTGTGGAGTCGGAGGGAGATATTCCATGAGAGGCTTTCTGCTGATCTGGCTTTCCAGCTGATCTTGACCTGTGTGTGGAGCTTCATGGAGGAAACTGCCATCATTCAAATTATCAAATACAATGATCTGTTTCCTTTTTTCCTCATCCTGTAACCAGTCATAAAAGGGTTCGAAGATGTTTATCTTGGGGCTCTTTCGATTCCGGATTTTGGCGCGATCGGCGATTTCCCGATAGCTCTGCTTGAAACAGGCTGTGTTGCTGGTATGGATCCAGAAGACCCATGTCTCAGGAGGTGATTGATCTCTGACCCGGTAACAGTATTGAATGAAGAGTTGTGACTTTCTTTTGACCTGTTAGCAGTGGACAAGCTGTCAGAGAGATAACAACCCACTCAACACTACTCAAACCAACCAGTGCTATTATTGATGCTGGTCGGGAGCACTTCTCCTGCATCTGATCGAGCACTGTCCCGCGATCGATAAACCCTGGGTCGCGGCGAAATGGGACGGTGGATAAGGGGCTTGGTGGGGTTTTGGGCTGCCCTAGGAACGGGGCAACCATCGGTCAGCATTGGCAAGCCTGGGCCGCAGTCACAGCACTTGCTTACCTGGAGGAAGGAAATAATTGGCAGCCGCTGGTCTATTGTTGATCCCAACTGGAAGCCCGGCGTTTGCATCGAGCGAAGGATATTACAGAAGTCATGGCAACACTGCTATTCTTTCTAATTCTGCTGTTAGGGCTCAACATAGAAGTAGAGTCAATTTTGAAAATGTTCCCATTGAGCGGGGTTAAAACTTGACGTCCTATGAGTCTGCAATTGATTGGCGTTTCTTCCCTGCCTCATGCGCCCATGGCCCTGCAAAATCTTCATTTCAATCACCAATCTTCCACTGCTCTGCATCAGGCTGAGTAGCTTTTACATACCAATTTGGAATGCTTTCGATCCTTCAATCATCACAAACTAAAATGGCGGATCCTCTAACTTTTACAGCAAGCATCTCTGCTGTCCTGTCACTGTTCCTGCCTTACATGCCATCCGGCTTCTTCTGGATGACCCGCAAAGCATCAAGGAAGTTGCTGGATGAGCTACGAGTGAAAGTCCAGGAGGACGCCCTTGTGAAAGGCGTAGCGGAGAAGCAGAGCCGTTCAACCCATGGGGTATTTATTTGGCAATCAAAATTCTGGCTTCCGGATTGGTGTCAGTAACGGGCCGGCCCCATCAGTGGGATTAGCTTTGGAGCAAAATGAGCCCTGGCCCTAATCCGCACGGTGGTCCAGGGCAAGGCATCAGAGTGTAAACATCCGGCCAGACTGAAGTATCTTCCTCAATGGTGATCCGTTCTCCTCTTTCAGCAAGCATCCGCTGAGTCACGCACGGATGAAGCACTTCTTTTATCCGAGTTTGTTCATGTGCCTGAGTTTTTTACCCACACGAAACAGGCCCTCCCATGTAATGAGCTACTTCTCCACAGAATGCCAGCCAATATCAGTATTATCAAACCGCCGGGTAAAGTCCCGCTGGGAACGCCCGTTTACTGATACCACCATGGCTGTGTCGTCCAATTCAACCCGCCGCTTGCGCGGGAATTTCTAGCAGAAAAGCTTTTCCAACTTGAGCTGCAGAAATAGCCGCAAATAAGAGCATCACTGTTTGCCTGGTTTGCATAAAATGCTCGAGCCACTCCTCTAACCTGACGCCTCATCTTATCCACACCCACCTCGACTTCAACGGAGTGGAGTGGTCTACCCTACCACTGCAAAACTTCGGGGGAGAATAGTACGAACTAAACAATGTACTATCCATGGGCGGGGAATCTACGCACAGTATGCAAAACGTGCTATGTAAAACATAATTATAATTTGCGGTAGAATGAAATTAGCAAGCTGGCTTGTGGAAAAACACCCCCGATTTATTATCAAGCCGCGTATCATACTGTCTGGTTCCCGATATGTTATTTATGTTGGCGGAAGGTGTACTCCGTATGCATGTATACTGTTCGGGGCGAACCAAATGAGTTCAGCGAGCAATATCGGCTGCGCAGTCGCATCGACCTTCATATTTCCATCTAACGACGGTCCTTGGAGGCATCCTGCTTCCAAAGATGATAATTGGATGGTCCAGAGGCAGGTTTTGTAGTTATGTATCTTAGCTTACATACCTAGGTAGGTTGTTCTCGGGGAAAGTTTACCGCCTCAGCCGCGCGGAAATTGGAGTGAGGTGGGGGGGTGGCTTTCAAGCCTTTCCAACATTGTATGTATGTCATTGTCAACGGATAAAAGAGCCGTCATAGATTTCTTTGACAGCCAGGGGGTTAAGTCTATTTGTTCCCGGCCCGGGAAGGTTTGTGCACTCGGGTTGGTCTGGCATGTTTTCTTCTGTAGTGCTCTTAAAGATTGCTTTTCGCTCGTCTTGGAACCATTTTTGAACGATGTTACAGGGTAGTTAGTAGTGCGGAAGAGAAATCAATGTATCATTTATAGATGATCCAGCACCTCGGTTCAGGAACTAAGGGGCAGATGTAATAACCAACCACCTTACCTACTTAGGTTCTGTAGCTAGGCAAGTTTGTCGAGAAGACCCATGATGGATAATATGGGCCTAGAGAAGTTGTACATGTACATGTACATTACAACTTCTCATGTTGCGTGATATTGTGAATTTGTGATAGTTACCCGTCCCAAGGCTCCTCATCGCCTCGCTTCGACACGGATTCAGAACGGAGAAGTCTGTACAGAAACATACTTAGTGAATACCAGTACCAAGATATTTCCTTGAAGAGCCACGTCTGGAATAAAGACTTATCCGAATTGGAAAATATGATCTATCATATTTCTTGCTCGTCGCTCGAGATTGATTGGTTCACCATTTGACCGGGCACACAAGCGCTCGGAGAGAATATCCATGAGCTCTAATTTGTGCTTCCTTGGATAACACCTGTCACGTCATGTCACGTCTTCGTATTTATAGCTTTCTGTCAATACGTGGTAATTTTATTCGGCGCTGTGTTACAATATACATAGTACCTCCTAGCCAAGCCATGTCTCCGTGGTTGCGGAGGCTTCCGTTTTTATCTTCTTTTGCTGCTAGTCTGGAAGGCTGGGACATCGCTATCGCATCATGGTGGCGAATGTGTTGCGCATTGGGTTTTCCAACGATGGCTGCCACCAGCGCCTTGGATGGTGAAAGCCTGGACCCTTGCAGGCGGGATTTTATTGTATTTTCAGTAGCACGATCGGTTGCCTTGAAAGTCTTTACGTACACCCTCAAGCTTGGGTTCAAAAGGCCCAAAGGGAGTTGTATTGGCTGGGTGTCCGCCTTTCAGACTGTGTTGGTTTGGGGCGCCACGTTAATGAGCACAATTTCGCCCATAATTTACCAGTTAGAAAGCCAGGGTTGAGTTTTGACTGCTGTAACTATACAGCGGTGTCCGAGAAGGGCAAACTTTGGCACGTTGAACGGCTAGTCATTGGTGTGTTCAATTTTGTCGCATGTCCATTGGACCTTCACATGCCAAAATATATAGGGAGGAAACTAGCATCATGAATCCCAGCGTCGTGTGTGCTTTCGCGTGCCGGAGCCTTTTTTTTTTTTTTGTATCCAAAATTATATCAAGCAGGCTCAGCAACCCTGCGTAGGTGCCGCCTGGACAAGGCTACTACTGGGAAGGGTCATCCACACAATACGAACATCGACTGGGGTGTTGACTCTTTAGGGATTTCGGTGATGGTCTGCCGCGATCGCCCCGGTAGAAGGAGGGGGAGACTTCAAGTTTGCCCAAGACCAGATTTCGCCAAGGCTAACCTGCAGGCTGCAAGCAGAGAGGAAAGGGTCCAGCTAACCGAGAATCCCTTGGTGTAGATGTCCTTGGAAGGTTGCTATTCGTTGGATAGCCATGAAATCCAAATCTTGGCGCCGGGAAGCCCGGTTTTCTTGTCTCGGTTAGTGCGATCGTTACACTGCGCTGCGCCTCCTCTTTGCTGGAAATAGATCATCCGCCACGGTGCAAGCTGACGAGTGAAATGGGAAGAACTGGGAAGGCAGGCTGCCATAGGATAGAATATTCGATGTCACGCCTCTAACGGGAAGATACAATTCCATAACAGACAGGAAGAAGAATGTCGATCTCTCTTTGGAATATCTTATCCCATGCTGTTGGCTAGGATAACCACGGGGGAGCGGTGTTATTTACTTACTTCCGATACATATGGAACTAATAGTCCACATGGATGTTAATATATTTCATCAAATCAGATCTAGTGGAATTTTGATGCCAGAAACAACGCTATCCCTCATGAGGACATGCCAAGATATCCCCGCGCAAAGACTGGCTTATGTCATCCGTCAACCGCACCGTTGCTCGGCAACCGCAGCTTGGCGTTTTTTGTTGACAACATGGCGGCATCATGCAACAGCCCCGCCGCCGTTGAAATGACAGATATCGCAATTCTTCAGTCTCACAAGCGCCGGAGGCGATTGGAGAATGCAACTGAGTCTCCACCTTGCCCTTGATTTTCCTCTTCTGAACTGACCATTCCAAGTGAAAGAGGGGTTCATCTTTTCGCTCAACCTCAAAGCCGCTGCTAACTAGAGTGTATGAGCCGACGTTTTATATATGTTGAACATGCGATAGTACCATGGTTATCGAGAGAGTTGAGGGATTTATACCTGTAGAGTTTGACCTCTTCAAAGTTCTCAGATGCATGAGCCTGACCAACTTACTCGATCCAATGTGTCTGTGTTGGATATCGCAAACGTCTCCATAGGCTGCCAAGTCACCTCCTGCAACCGATTGGGAGTGGGGAATGAATATGCTGAAAACATCTTTGTTCGGCCTCGCTGGCAATGTGCTCGCTCTTTTGGCCGGAGAAGTAGTCGCCAAACTACCCTACAACCCTTCATATATCAGCAACCCGATTTCAAGAAACCAGACGGAGGTATATATCCTTTCTCCAAAAAGCTCGGCGACGTCGAAGAATGAGTTCAAGCTTCAGTCTCTGGACATTTCAACTCCTTTCGATATCTCTCAGATTTCAATATCGGAAGATTTGGGCGACGTGCCTTTTGCTACGGATGATAGCGCAAAATCCTTTATCCCCACTACCGACTCGCAAGGTATCCTAACAGTTTATACTGGGGACTGTCACGAAAATACCTCTACGGTTTGGCGATTATTTCCCACCGATGGGGAGTCTACCGGACCTTCCAAATGGAAGGAGACACCAGTTCACTCCGAAGACGGCCAACAAGTCCCCGGAGCCGCATACTTATCGTCAGCAGTTTCCTATCCTTCAGTAGCGGAATCGTCACAACCAGGTCTCTTTGTTTTTGGAGGAATGTGTCCCTGGGTGGGCAAGCAAGGTGAAGATTGGGTCTCTGCTGCCAACTATTCCCAAATTATGATGTCTCTCACTGCAGAAATGTCATCATCGGGCCCCTCTTATCAAGCTGAAATCGTTACGCCGGAATCCTCTCCAGTTGCTGAGGCAGGGTTTGCTATGACACCTCTCGTGCCAGCTTATTCAAATACCTCCAGTGTTAAACCGATTCAATATCAAAGTTTCGTTCTGACTGGGGGGCATACTCAACAAGCGTTTATCAATATGTCCCGGATTGCGCTATTTTCCCTCCCAGATGCTTCGTGGAGTTATATTTTAGTCAACGAGGATGGCGCAACTTCATCTATACCAGGCTTGGGGGATATCGACGGGGTGGAGCCGAGGTCTGGCCATACAGCGTTATTGACACCGGACGGTAGCAAAATTATTGTCTTCGGGGGTTGGGTCGGTGATATTAGCCGCCCAGCCCAGCCTCAACTTGCTATTCTTGAGGTGGGAGCGGCATATGGAGGAGCTGGAGACTGGAAATGGACTATACCTCATCAGAACCTGCATGGCCCAAAGACTGGTACCGGAATTTTTGGTCATGGCGCAGCAATGCTTCCTGGTGGTATAATGCTTGTAGCTGGAGGGTATTCTATTCCTCAGTCAGATCTGAAACGATCAGCCACTGGCCTTGCTACCAATACCGAATGGTATCTCTTAAACACTTCTTCAGAGACTTGGATTACTTCTTACACTCCGATAAACAACATCGAAGCTAGCGGCCAAGTCAGCCACGGACCACTTTCATCAACCTCACAAAAAGCTGGTCTTGGAGTTGGAGTCGGAATTGGGTTTGTAGTTATCGCTGTGATAGCATTTTTTGTCTACCGCCATTGCTCTCGTCGTTCCCGGGAACATCGGAGAGTACGAGAGCAGGCTCTCCGGAGACTTGCTCTAGGGGCAGAACGTCCACACTTTGACCTAGCGGGAAACATTCACGAGCCGATGACCGACATCACTGCTGAAAAATTGGCGCTTCATCCCAATGCGTACTCATGGATCGGCAACGAAAGATACCCTAGGAACAATGGCTCTCAAGATACTGGTACCTTGTCTGCCGAGAAAACAGGGCTTCTGGTGGAAATACCGAGCCCCACAAGAGGGCTTCGACGGAGTATGCATTCCAGAGGATATCAGTCTGCTTCATACTTGGAGGATTCGAGAAGAAACGTAGGATTTAGTGCTATACATCCGATCGACGAGGGAGACGAATGTGAAGAAGCCATCGGCAACGATGCAATGATGGTTGGGAAAGGGGAAACTCAGCGACAGAGCCGGAGCTCTGTCATCTCCAATCCTTTTAGTGATTCAGCGCGCTATAGCGATTCTCATAATACCAGGTCTGCTCAGCACCGCATATCAGCGTTGAATGAAAAATCAGCCGCGATCGAATGGGCGGATGATTTCGAGGCAGGCGGTACTGCTACCAGAGCCCTCTCACCAGATAAAAGCGATCGTACGCTATCTGACTTATCTGAAGGTTCCAGCTCTTTCATGTCGGTCTCCTCGCAACCCACAAATCCTCTGTCTTTGAACAGGAATCTAGCTCGAATGTTCAGTTTTCGCTCTCAAGCGAGCGGACCTGTAGCTCCGGGTGGTTCTGCCGATTACGAGCCTGTCCGTAGTTCGTCCCCCGAAGGACAGGCCCACGGCCAATTTCATGCACTATCTACCAATGTTGGCAGCAGCTACGATTCATACAACGAGTTAAGGGCTGAGACAGCGCGATCCTCAGACAGAACTGTTGTACCCCAAGGCTCTCCGCGTCATACTACTTTCGGCCAACTACAAGAAGAAAGCGGATTGCTGCTTGGCATTACGCCATTGGACTCATCAAAGAGCGGGCTAAACATCACGAAGAGCAAAGCCCGCGGGTGGATTGGTAATGTTCGTCGTACTCTCGGCTCTGTCAAGAAAGCTGAGAACATCGCACAGGCATATTCCGTGAGCCCGGAAAACATGTCGTCAAGCTCTCAACAGATACAACAGCAGCAGCAGCAGCAACGAAGCACAAGTACGAGTCCCACAAAAAGCTTCTATAGTCTTCAGGAGGAAAGAGACTCAACAACGGCCTCCGAGTCAAATAACATTCCCAGGCGAGCAATGAGCTCAAGCTCATCTATGCTGGGGCGCAAGCAAGGTGCGAAGGACTGGGGTGCAAAGAGATCCTCTGCCGACAGCGCACAGATACGAATGCTGCAAGCAGCCCGCGTTGCTGATGCTGGTCATAGCAATGGAGCAGCGTCATCGGAGGGTGGTACGGGTGGGAGTTTAAGTAGCGACTCACCCCATTTCTTCGACTATGATGACGATGAGGAGTGGGATGTGGAAGCCGCCGCAGAAGGCCGGGTAGTACAAATCACCTATACAGTGCCCAAGGAAAGACTTCGAGTTGTCAACCCTGGCCCGAGCAGTGGAGACGATGTGGACGATGATTCTATTACGTCGCCTGAAAGTACTGAGCCAAAAAAAGGGAGTTCCGGCGATGGTGGTAGGGAAGGGGTCCAGAATCAACCAGGGCCATCGAATTCTGGTCAGTGATCTTGATTTTGGTTGATTTCGAGGGGGTCTTTGAGGGGAGGGTGATTGTTCCTGTACTTTCGGTTTCTCGAGTTATTTTTTCGCTATCGGTGGAACGAATTTTTGTATTTTTTTTCAACTTGGTCCGTGACGAGGTATTACGAAAGTCATTTCCTGACGTATATGGTGGGTGGAATGATGTTTATGATACCATTGAGCGGGCATATGGCCTTGTGGCGTGATTTGGATTTCTGTTTCATTTAGTCTACAGAAACGAGTCTTGTTTTCTCATCATACGTTCGCTTCTTGCCATGTATAGTTAAGCCTGACATTTATGATTGTCCTTTTTCATTCTATAGTACTCTATATAGTCTCTCTGCAAAGGTGCTTCAATAATACAAATGTACCAACATACTGTTATAAATTTCTCCACCCTTTTCAAACCGTTGTAATATACATCACATCCACACTTCTGAAGATGTAACCAAATACTCAGAATTCCGCGCGCATGCACTGACAGCTTGCTGGCCAACAAAACGGTGTTACCAAGCCTACATACACGCATGTACGAAGTAAATGTACATGTACATGCAATTGTATCAGTGTCCAAGCTTGCTCGCAAGCCAGTTGGACACGTTCTGAATAACTTCCTGAGAATCAAACGCGCCGGAGCCGGCGAGGAGACTCGCCCAATCGGAAATCTCATGCAGGTTCCTATTCGCGAGAACTTGGTGGATCTTCTCGGATTGGATGTCGGCCTGTTTGGTATTTGCTGAGGTGGATATTTGGCTTGAGATTATCGCACCTGATTTCACTCGCAGGAAGACACGTGTCTGTGCAGGTGTGGGGGTATGCATGTTAGTAAGGAGGCTGTGGCTTTTTTCTTTTTGTTTTGTCTTGTTTACAAGGAGGTGATAAGGCGGTCATGGGTAAGTTTGGGGTTTTGGCTGGTACTCACTGAGGAAGGGAGGTTGGATGGAAGGGGAGGTCTAGGTCTGGGGTCATCTTCGGTGGGATGGGTTGAAAAGGTAAATTGCGGAGACTGGCAGTATTTCCATTCCAAAGACTAAACAGAGAAGTTAATTTGGGGTGACCAATTCATTTTGCGGAAGAGTCGTGGGTTTACAGACATGAAGTTCCTGGATGCCTTTAACTATTTCGGGCTCGTCGAGTGCATTGATGTCAGCAAGTCCACCGACGGCCCAGTTATGCCCCATGTGCACCTCTGGATCAAATGCGTGAGCGCGCTGGGCCTTTAGAACAGCATCTGGATGCATGCCGTACAATTGGGCAAATTCTTCCAAAATGTTGAAAATCACCCGGTCCATTAGAAACGCCGAATCGACCGCACTGGAAACGTTTCCTACTGGAGACCTAACGCTTTCGACACCTTTAGCCTTTAGGTAAGGTCGAGCTGGCGATCGTAGAAACAAGCTTATATTTCCAAGGTTGGGGGAGTCAATCAAGCAAGTGCCGTGATGTAGAGCTCGAAACCGGGTCAATTTGTAGGCGGAACCCGAGATTTTGAGGGCGTGAGGCGTATTCTCGATTCGAGGGCTTGGGGCATCTTCCGTTCCAACTTTGATAACTTCCCTAGACGGCTCTTTCGAATCCTGCCTCAGAACAATATCATGCCGTTCATTGACCGCTGTATTGACTGCGCCAACGCGCTGGAGGGCCCTGACCACCATCTCGGCGTGCTTGTCTCGATGGAATACGGGCTTAGGGCAGATGACGCAGTAATTCAGATTGCCTTTGTCATGGAATACAGCGCCACCTCCGGATCTCCGCCGCACAAACGGTGCATTGTTGATGGATCCACCAGCAATGCTCCGCGTCTCACGATCCAGTGCTTGAAGATTGATTTCAAGCCATGGGTTCTGATTCCGGCCAATGACGACGCAAGGCCGATTTATGTACAGGAATAGTATATTCGAGTCTTGAGGAGTGTGTTCCAGTAGAAAATTCTCAATTGAGAGGTTCACGAAAGGGTCATTGGAGAGAGATCGGTAGATTTGATGTTGACTGGATTCCCTGCTCGCTGCTTCTGTGAGACTCGAGGAGTATTTTCGGCTGATGGAAAAGGCCCTTCGTCGGAATCTATATAGCCATGGCAGATTCGCAGATGACGTCCATTGCAGAGGGCGCAATGGAAGCATTGATGGGCGGCAGGCTCATAATAGTAAGGGAGTTGTTTCTTGGATACAAAATCCCTTGCTGCGGTTCTGCTTTCCGTGGTTGATAGTAGGCATCTGGGACTAGACCGGAATAGGAAATGTGGCCTTACTCTGGGCTGAGTCATCCATATAACTTATGTAGGATAGTTGAAGGTTGTGTATACAGAAAACTTGACCTCGCTAAGTGCGCCACTTGACCTCGTTATGTAAGCTGACCTCGCAAATGTGGCCCGTGCCACTACCTGACCTCACTCAATACATCTTTTCTTGTAATTTGAAACCACTCAATTATTTATCATCAATTCTACAATCAATTCAAAATCAATTTAAAATCAATTTAAAATCAATTTAAAATCAATTTAAAATCAATTTAATACTGAAATTATTCTTGAATTTAATAATAAAGTAAGTATTTATATAATTTACACTAAATTGATTATTAATTGATTTTCAATCAATTGTTAATTACTTAAATATATAGATTGAATTTATTTTTATTACTATAATTAATTAATAATCAATTTAAAATCAATTCAAAATCAATTTAAAATCAATTTAATACTGAAATTATTCTTGAATTTAATAATAAAGTAAGTATTTATATAATTTACACTGAATTGATTATTAATTGATTTTCAATCAATTGTTAATTACTTAAATATATAGATTGAATTTATTTTTATTACTATAATTAATTAATAATCAATTTAAAATCAATTTAAAATCAATTATTAAATATTTTTATCTTAATATATTTTAAAATTCTGTAAAATATCTCTTTATATTCTATATGAATTTATCTATTTATTTAATTGATTATGAATCAGTTATGCATGCTTTTTGATTGATTAATAAGCTGAATGAATGAATAAATAAGTGAATTAAAAGATTGAAAGTCAATTATCAACTGATTATTACTATATTATGCGAGGTTGAGGTCATGATTATATAACAAGGTCAAGTGACACACTTAGCAAGGTCAAGTTTTCTGCTTTCTGTTAAAGATTGTATTGATAGATCTATCTACAGAAACATAATATAGTGATGAGTCACGTGATCTAGTGAGATCACTAACTGTAATAGCTGTAAGAGTTAACACTCTCTCTCAAGATAACAAGAATCATATACAAAAAAACACTCAAATCATCAAGATAGTCTGTCAAAACTAAATACAAATGTAAAATTAAACATTTTCAACTTTTATACCTGTAAGACCTAGCAAAATCATGAATTATGTAAATATCACAGTGTTTAGAGATTTAGTGAGTTCATCTGCTATTATCTGAGTGATGAAAATATATTCTAAATCAATGATTCTCTGATTCAACTGTCAATGTGAAAAATGAAAATGTGTATCAATGTGCTTACTTCAGACTGTAATAACTGTTATCTTTGTAAGATCTATAATATTCTTATTATCAGTGTAACATGGCGGAACCGAAGCGGTGGCTAGTTGGCGGTGTCATGTAGAAGTATTTGTTTTGAGAAGCTGTATAAATGAGCTTGACTATCTTGCTTAAATAGTGAGCTCATAGGCTACAGAGTTATTGTGAGAATATCACAGATATGATACTTAGTATACTAAGAAGATTGTATGAGGCATGCAGTAACTCTTATATATATTTCAGTAGAAGTAAAAGATGAATCACTGACTTCTTTAATAAAGAGTCAGTATCTAGCTATTCTATATAGATAATGAATGAATACTCTTCTCTCATTTCACAAGTGAGAATAGCTGAAGTGATATCTCAGCAGTATTTTATTGTCAAGAAAGAGTAATCTGCTGATCTTGTATAAAAGTAAGGTTCTTATATTCATTAATTGAATCTTTCTATGATACATTCAAATAATGTCATAGAGTAATTGAAAACTGATTCAGATGAGATGAAATTATTCACATGAAAGTAATAAGCTGTGTGAAACTGTAACAGAGTCTTAGCACAGCTGAGAGTGTGATAATACTCTTCTCTTTAAGAGTATAGTCTCTATACTCTTAAGATTATCAGATTAGAAATTATCTTTGTTGTATAGTAATAGTTATTAACTGATTAACAGTGTATATATCACATGTGATATAAAGAAATAGATGAGTTCTTCTGCTGACTGTATAGATCTTTCTTTTCTCATCTTCATTCAAATCAAATATGTGATAAGTGAGTTTCTTATATATCAATTTAAAATGTAAAAAATGTAGTTAATAAGTGACTTACAGATCTTTCAACATATTTCATTCTATATATGAAATTCTCTGTAAAAGTAGTGTGTTTTAGAGACAAAGCTAACAGTAGTAGTAGGATTTTTTTTGAAAAGATCTCTCTCTTTCATGATATATTTTTCTCTCCCTCTCTTCATCTGTAATAGTGAGTGCATGAGAGTATCATTCTTGAAGAACAGTAGAGAGCTTATTCTGACATTTTCTAGTGAGTAAATGTCTTCATGATGTGATGATGATCTTCATGACTGTCAAGAAAGTCAGGTTGAAGGTGGCAGTGTCAATGAGCCGTGGAAGCACTGCTCTCATTGTCACATCTTCTTCTGCTTCTCTTGCAGCTGTGGCAGAAGTTGCCATGCTCTGCAGTGAGATGTCATTTCTTCTGCCAGCTGATGTGTCTGTGTCCGGTCTGTTCTCTGCCCCTCTCACTGTCATTGTGACATCACTCTCTTCAATCAACACAGTGGTGTATGACCCTGTGTGATCATTCAGAGAGAATCTCAGAGAGAGCTTGATTTCAGAGACAGCAGCTTCAAGAAGCTCAATCTGTAGTTTCTCTTCTGTGACATGCCTGAGCCCTGCTCAGAATACTGCTGAGTTGAGTCTGCAGAGTCTCATGATTTCTTCATCTTCTCTCTGTGAGAAGGCTCTGATACAGTCTCTAACTAGCATCATCATCTGTCTACACTGCACTAAGCAGCTGAAGAAGAAGAGGATTTTATACATCTATCTCTTCTCTCACTTTCATTGTTTCTATTATATCTGTAATAATGACTTCTGTCTCTCTGTAAGTATTATCTCACAGAAAGACATTATATCAGCTCTGATAAGAAGTCTAGATACTCAAGTAGTACAGAGTAAGAGTCTCAGAGCTTCAAGTATTGATAGATTTCATTAAGACTGAGAAGATCTCTCTTACTCATCTGTAAAAGAAGATGAAAGTATAAGTCTCTGAGATGAAAAAACATCTCAGAATGACTGATCTTAAGAAGAGATTAATTAATACTGCTGTTAAAAGCATTGCAGAGATTAATCACTGATTGAAGAGAATCTCACTTCAGTTAAAGCAGATAACTGAGATGCTTTATAAGTTGATAAGTTAATACTTTCAGTATCTCTTATACTCTTCTGTAGCATGCTTCTCTACAGCACTGCAGTACTAACTTCTCAGTAGATAAAGATACTGATACTGAAGACTTCAACAGTGAAGAATAAATTTGATGAAGATGTAATTATTAATAAGTAGATTCTGAAATTCTTTCTTTTTACTTTTTCAGTGAGCTGCAGTCTCACTAGAATAGCAGCAGTCTGCAGATCAATTAATATTAATCTTTTTTATTAATTTCAAATATTTCTTCTCTCTAATCACTTCAGGAATTTTACACTTGTGTAGTCTTATTAAACTTCTAAAAACTCTTTAGAAGAAAATAGAAGAAGAGTGCTACAGAGTCTATAAAACATCAGCTCATTACTATGAGATTATCTTTAAAAAACTCTTTGAAAAAAATGAGAAGTCTTAAGTGATATTTCTTGCTCAATATCTCTGATATATAATGAGATAATCTCTACTAGCTATCTCATAGATTACAATCTCTTTCTCAGTATTTTTCAAATGCTTAAGTGATTCTCACAAATTCTCTGATAATGAATAATCTTCTTATTTAATGAGATATTGAAGCTTGCTATAATATGTTTATTTATTCAATATTTTCTTCACAAGATATTCAGTATTACTCTTAATCTTGATATCATCTGACTAAGATGACTCTGCTCTGAGACATTGCTTATAGAGTTTCAAATAAGAAATGTGAAAAACAGAATGAATTGATTTCAATTCTGTGAGTAATTTTAACTTATATATCTGCTTACTTATCACTCTTATTATCAGGAAAGATTCTAGTCACTGCTCACTGAGCTTCTTATATAATCTCATTGTCTTGATATTCTTTGCTGAAAGTAGTACTTAATTCTCTATCAAGAACTTCATTGAAAGATGTTTTTAATTATAGTATTTCATCTACTGCTTCTGAGCACAGTAAATGCTTTTTATCATCTTCTTATGAATTTTATTCAAAAGTTTCAATCTCACTTTTACTTCTGATACTGAGAAATACTTCATTCTCTGTATCTGTTCAACATTCTGACTGTCTATCTCTCTCTTTGAAATGTCATCTGTGACATCACTGAGTAATGAAGAATTATATTTATAATAAGTATAGAAAGAAGATATCTTTAAGATTGCATTCTTTGTATTGTTATATATGAATTCAGCAGTTAGAAGATGTTTGAGTCAATCATTCTGATGATATAAATAGAATGCTTGAAGATGCTATTCTAGTGTTTGATTCTGATGTTCAGTCTGACTATCAGTCTGTGAATGAAATGCAGTACTGAGAAGACATCTTATTATAAGATAATAGTAAAAAGCTGATCAGTATTTGCTGATGAAGAGAGATTCTTGATCTGTTATTAACAATTTCAGAGCACTGTGATTACAAATAATAGTATTTAAAAACAGATCAGTCAATTCAGAGGCTTTAATCTTTTTATGAGTAGAAATATATCTAGTCATCTTCATGAAGTGATCAATAATGATTAAAATTAAGTCATATTCTTTGACTCTTGTCAACTTCAGCAGGTCAACTATGAAATTCATTAATAGATTCTATCATGAGCTCTTTGAAATAGGCAGTGATATTAACTCATTATATTACTTATACTGCAGAATCTTTATTCTTTAACAGATATTATAAGTCTTAATATACTCTTTAACATCTGCTCAGAGCTTGTCTCAAGTATATTTACATTTTAGAAGCTTCTCAGTCTTCTCTAATCTGAAGTGCTCTGCATGAGAATTATTATAATGAATTCTCAATAACTTCTGATACATCACTCTACTACAAGAAATGAAGACTGAATTATTCAGCAGTAGAAGTTCATATTCTTCTAGTTATCAGTAACTTGATTTCTTAGCAGCACTGTCTCACTCAGAGTCTGTCTCTTTCAAGTTCAAACTGAATTCTTTCTTCTTTAACTTTTAAATTCAAGCTGTAGTAGAGACATCTCTCTTCTGTAACTTATTAATGAATTTTAAAAGTAGTTGAGTTAGAAGATTGTAGACTGTTTCATTCTTTGTCAATTCAATGATTATAAGATATGATATGAGAAGCTCATAATCTTCAGTGTCAGTTCTTCACAGAGACTCAGATTCTCTTTCATCTTCTATACTAAGTCACACAGCTGCCTCTTCAGTGCTGTTTCTGAGCTTTAGAGAATCTCAACTCTCTGCAGCCAGCTTCTTCTGCAGTGATAACAGAGATTCTTTTATAGAATTCTTCTCTGTATTAACAATATTATAATCAGGCTGTCTAGACAGTGTGTCAGCAGAATTAAACTGATCTGATCAGTATTAGATATAGAAATCATACTCTGAAAGCAGCTCTGCTCACCTGGCTTGACATTCTATTAAGCTCTTTGTTATCAAGAAGTAACACAGATTTGCATGATCAGTGAGAACTTACACTGAGTACTTACTATTCTGAAGATAATGTCATCAGATCTTAAAGAATTCAATAATTACTAACATCTTCTGATCATGAGTATTATACCTTCTCTGCATGAGTAATAACTTCTTGAAGAAGAAGATCACTGATCTTTATTCACAGTGTCTTATAAGCTCTGTAAAAAAGTCTTCTTTCATAGATAATTCATTGTCTGTTTTCTCAGAGATGATTATTCTCTGATTCTTTCAATGTTGAAAGGTCTTCAGTGTCAACTGTGAAAAGATTTCACAGATCTTATTCTCAGATGCATCAGTCTCACACTGACTGAGTAAGTCAGAGTTAAAATGATTCAGTATCATGACATCTGTAAAAGCTTGTTTCAATTTTATAAACATCTGTATAATGTCTTGAGTGAGAGTAAACAGTTCTATTTTCCTGTCTTTCATACTTCTCTTCAACAGATCTGTAAGAGGGGCAGTAATCTGTGAATATGTATAGATAAATCATCTGTAGAAATTTGCAAATTCTAGAAACATCTGTATCTCACAGTACATCCGCGGTGCTGGTCAGTTCTCAATGACAGAGATCTGACTTCTGTTCATTGAAATGCTATTCATCTCAACAATATAATCTAAGAAATCAATCTCCTGTATATAGAATGAGCATTTTTCAGTGTTTGTATAGAGTTGATACTGTCTCAAGTAACTCAACACTTCTTGAACATGAGTATCATGTTCTTTCTCTGATTTCAAGAAGATTAAAATGTTATTCAGGTATACTATGCAGAAGATATTGACAAGGCCTCACAGCATCTTATTTATATAGGTCTGAAAGATGGCTGAAGTGTTACAAAGATTAAAAGATAAAACAAGATATTCAAAATTGCTGTACTTGATATAAAAAGCTGTTTTTCAAACATTGTCTTCATTAACTCTGATTCTATGATAGGCATTCTGTATATCAATCTTTGAGAACATCTTTGCTTCAGATAATCAATCAATCATCTCATTAATTAACAGTAATGAATAGTAATTCTTAATCATCATCTTATTGAGACTTCTGTAGTCTATGTATAGATATAGTCTATCATTCTTCTTGAGTATAAAGAGTATAGACATCTCTGCTGAACTCTTTAATGAATATATTCAGTTCTTTGATTGCACTTCTTCAAGATATTTATGCAGAATATTCAACTTCTTTACAGACAAGTTGTAAAGAGGTCTGTACAGTGTCATTACACTGTCTTCAAGATGAATCTTATATTATATCTTGATATCAGAAAACTTCACTGCTTTTCTTTCTGAAAAGACATTCTTAAAATCTGTAAAGAGACATTGTGTACATCTGTCTTTAATAACAGATACTGTCACTAATCTTGTAACAAGGGTGATGACTTCTTCATCTGTTCTCAAGTCTCAATCACCTGCTACACAGTATATTAACTCAATCTTTTTCTCAAGATTCTTCTGATGAAACTCTTCAGATTTCTCTATCACTATCTCTTCATTAGTGAGACAGTACTGTCATGTCTGAGTGACTCAGTCAATGAGAGAATTGTTTTCTCTTAATTATGAGAGATTTAGAATAACATTCTCATCTATGATGTTAACTGCATGAAGAAGCAGACTGCTCTTCTTAAAGATTTCTTCTGAGTCTGTGATCACATACTTTGCTTGAATTATGTCAAAACAGTGACATTTCATTTCATCAGTAAATTTCACATGATCTGACAGATCTATCTTCTTTTAACTCTTCATCAAAGAAAAGAAATAGAATATGAAGTTAATATTCACTCTGAAGTCAAGTAGACATCTCACTGATATCTTCTTATTCAGAGTATGTATTATAATCATAATATGAACTCAGAGATGTGAGAATTATTAATTCTTTTCTTTCTCTTCTTTATCTTCTGTGAATACATTTATCAGAAGAGAAGTCAACTTTAAGAAAATGTCTTCTCAGTTTCTTCTCTTTTTCAGCTTCTTGCAATCACTGATATAGTGATCATCAGCTCTGCAGTTGAAATAGAGATTCTTATCAAATCTTTTTTAACATTTCTTTACAGTGAGTGAAGAATCAGAATACTTAAAATTCTTCTTTACTTTCTCTGCACTGAAGTCATCATAACACTATTTAGATCTCATCATTGATTGCTTAGAAGAGGTCTTGTTAGTCTTTTTCTCAGAGAATTGATTATTTAAATAGATTCAGAAAGTCAGGTTGACAAGCTCAGTGTAATTGATTAATGAACTCTGATATTATAATATCATTGTTCACATCTTGTGAGTCAGCTTTGTGAGATAAAGCTGTGTTTTTAATTAATTCAAATCATCAGCTAGTTTCTCTCAATATTCTTCAAATCTTATATTGAAATCAGAAGGATTTTCATCATCTCATTGATATAATAAGTTAAATCACTGCACTGCTGTGAAACTGTGATTGTGATAATCTTTGATTTGATTCAGTAGAAAGTCTTTGAATTCTTCTCAAGTCATAGCAGTATTAATATGCTCAAGCTCTCTCTTCTTGATAACTCAAGTAGTCACAGAGATGTCTTCAAGAAGGTTGATGATATATATTACTCATATCTTATAAGTATTATACTGACTTAGATTAAGGTGGAATTTCTGTTCAAGAGTATGAATAAAGCTGTGAAATTCAGACAAGATGTTTCTCTTATATCTCAGTGAATCTCTGATCTTAATCTCTCTATCTTCATAATAGATGTAGATGTGTAGAGGCTGTGATAATAGCAGAGTAGTTGAAGAGCTCATATCAAAATGTGCAGTGAGTTCAGAAATCTCGGATTTCTGCTGAGATAGAGATGTACACACTCTAGGAAATAATGTAGTATTTCCCTCAGAGAGTGAGGTCAGATCAGTCTCAGTGTAAGTGTGTGAGATCATATCAGTCTGTTAGAGCTTGACTGATTCAAACTTATAATCAGATTAAGTAATTCAAATTATAACATAGCAGAACTGAAGCAGTGACTAGTCAGTGACATCACATAGAGATATTTGTTTTGAAAAGTCATATAAGTGAGCTTGACTATCTTGCTTAAATAGCAAGCTTGTAGGCTACAGGGTTATTGCAAGGATATCACAGATATGATACTTAGTATACTAAGAAGATTGTATAAGACATGCAGTAACTCTTATATATATTTCAGTAGAAGTAAAAGACAAATCACTGGCTTCTTTAATGAAGAGCCAGCATCTAGCTATTCTATATAGATAATGAGCAGATACCCTCCTCTCATTTCATGAGTAAGAATAGCCAGAGTGATACCTCAGCAGCGCCTCATTATCAAGAAAGAGTAATCTGCTGACCTTGTATAAAAGTGAGGTTCTCATATTCATCAATCGGATCTTTCTATGATACATCTGAATGATGTTATAGAGTGGTTGGAAACCGGTTTGAATGGGATGAAATCATCCGCATGAAAGCAATGGGCTGTGTGGAACCGCAACAGGGCCTTGGCGCGGCCGGGAGCGTGATAATCAGTGAGAATCTGTATCAGAGATGTAGTAATGAAGCTGAGCTCAATTATAAGATTTTGAATTCATATTATCTCACAGACTGCCTCACTAAGAGTCATATATTCAGTCTTATTAAAACTCAGAGATATACAAGATTGCTTTACTAAATATCATGAAATCAGACTATCTGTGAGCTTAAAAATGTAGTCAGATATTGATTTTCTATCATTATTTAAGAGATCAGCTCAATCAGAATCTGAGTAGCTGAAGAATAGATAGAAATTATTAAGAAAATCAGAAGAAACAGAAAGATTAATAGAAATGAACTTCTTATACAGACTGCATCTGTAGAAAATACTCAGATTCATAATTTCTTTCAAATAATATATAATATATAATAGAGTCTTTCAATATTGAGATATTGAATCAACATTTCATTGAGTGAGTAGTAAGACAGTGTGAGTGATATCAGAATGTGTTTTAACTACAAGATATTGCAAATAACTCACATCATATTAATATCACTGAATTGTGAAATCAGTCTCTTTCTCAGATATAGAGAAATTATTAATATGAAATTCATTCTTTATTAATATTCTGATAACAGCTGTATTATCAAGATAGAAATCTTTAATAAGATATTTAATATATTGATAATATATTAAATTAATTCTCTTATCTGAATAATTAATCTTCATACTCAAATACTTAATTGACTGATGTAGATTCTTGACTTTCAATTTCTCACTGAGTATACTTACTAGTCAATCAGCATTCTTAGAAGCTTCAGATATAATGTTGAGATTGTCAATATAGATTATTATATAGAGATGATATCTGAATATATGATATCAGAGTGCTGAATCATAAGTACTGACTATAAATTCAAGATTACTTAACAGAGCTGTTAAGTAATTATATCAGATCTTTACTGCAGAGTTCAGACTGTATAGACTATTCTCAATCACACTGATAAGTGTTTTCAATAAATCTGTCTTAAATCTGATAAATTATCTTATATAGATCTTCTTAGTGAGATGCTTATAAAGATATATTATTACTATATTCACTTAACAGAGTATTCAACTGCATAGTACTGCTATTGTAAAAAGAATACAATTGATAGTATCAGTGATAACAGAAGTGTAGATCTCTTCTCTAGAATTCTTCTTAAGTCAGTTATTATAAATCACTCAATGTAATTTTCTAAGAATATCATCAGAATCAGTATTCAGATTCACAGGTCTATCTTTCTCAAGAAACACTCAACAGTCTGAAGTAATCAGTTCATCTCTCAGAATATCAGATCTAGAGATTAAACTTCATGTATTATATCTCTTCAGATTGATAATCTCACATTGTATAAACTTCTTTCAATAATCTTCTATTCTCTCTGACTGTAATGTGACATTCTTGTAGAACTTCAGAAGATTACTTATAATAAGGCTTAAAGTGTATATAGTCAGTGATTTCATGAGCTGCAATCATGTGAAATTCAGATTATTAATATTAAGAGCATCTTCATCATCATCAATCAGATGAATATCAGGTTTCAGTATACTAATATTATTAGTGAGTACTATAGATGTAATAACCAGTTCTGATTTTTCAGTGATTGAGAACCTCACATCACTACTGATAATAATCTTGTCAGATTCAGAATATCATAGATAATATATTAATGTGTCACTGAATTTAATAATATAATATGAATTGACACATGAAGAGAGCTTATCCGCGGACTGCTGAAATTCATGCAAGTGAATAAAAACCTCTGCACTTAATCAGTGAAAATGCCTCATATTCAGTGAGATATTTATAAGTGCATATTAAGAAATCTTATATAAACTTGAAATCACAGAAGACTCTGCAGTAGAGAATCAAAATTTCAAGTTATAAAGAACTGTAAATATGAGAGTATTATTAATTATTATAATCACTGTCTCTAGAATATCTGCTCAGAACTTCTTAGAGAGATTACTCTTTAAAAGAGCAGCTCTAACCTGTCTTATAATAGTACAGATCTCATATTCAGAAACATTATTCTGATATGATGAATATAATGCTGTTAATTCTTATTTGATATCATATAAATTTATAACTGTGTGCATACATGTGAATCAGAAAACATTATTAATATCAGTTTATAGAAAAGTAGAAACTGTATATCTGAGATTACTCATGAATCTGAGTCATAACTCAAAGTATTGAACAGTCTCATTCTTGAACTTTAAAAAATATACTCAATGATAGTAAGTTGCATCACAGATAATAAGCATTCAGTATTTAATTCTCTGACAGAACTCTAAGAGATGATCAGAGAGGTCTTTTAATATACATTTATTATCTATAAGATTAATATGAATCTTCTCAATGAGTTAAATAGATCTAGACATTGATGTTTTTAAATAATCTTATGTTATACCTGTCTTGACATATTTCTTACAAAAGAACTTAGTCTTAGAATCTTTAATTGTGACTTCAGTATAAGAATTCTTGATCATAGCAATTATAGCATCAGTGTGAATGTAACTGAGATTGTAATATCAATTTAAAAGAGTCTTTGATATCTTTGATATCTATGTTCTTATATCTGTAGAATCAACATTATTAATAGTAGTAACAGCAGTCACAGAAAGATTAACTTTTCAGTTAAAATCATACTTATATAACATTGTAATATACTTGACTGTCTTATTCAGATAATTAAGATTCTTATTAAACTTTTATTTATTAATCTTATATATGTTGTTCTGAGCAGTCTGAACTGTATGAAAAATAACACTGTTCAGAGCTCTGCAAATGAAAAATAAGAGAATAGTAAAAGATAATATAAATCAGAATCTCTGATCTTTAAGCTTTGTAAATAAGAGCAGATTAACTGTAATATTAGAAATATAGTAAACATTCTGTAAGTTAACATTATTATTCTTAATCTTTAAGATGATAGTTCTAATCTTCTTAATAAACTCAGTTCTCTCAGTCACAGAATCAATAGAGATATTATTATTAAAAGATTTGATATTTAAAAAAGAATAAAGCTCATCTGTCATATTCAGACTTACACATATGTTCAAATATCAAGATCTAGAGAATAATTTTTCAGTGACTGTGAAAGAGAAATAGAACTCAATCTTTATAATTACTGTATTTACTGCTGATTGAGAACTTATCAAGTTATTCTTCTTCTCTTTCTTCTTATTATTCTTCTTATCATTCTTCTTTTTCTTTTTATCAGAGTGTAAGATGAAATATCTATCAACAGTATGTTCATATCTTCTGCAGTGAATGCACTTTCATACAGATATACTTTTATTCTTATCTTTATTCTTATCTTTATTCTTTTTCACAGTTATAGAATTGATCTGAGGCTGCTTTTTCTACTTAGTGATAATCTTCTTGAATATATGATTAATCAGTTACTTCATTAAATCATTAATATTAATGTTAATAATGAGTTTCTAATCAGTGAAGAAAAACTCATTTAAATATATCTTAATAAATAATCTTTGATAATCTTGTAGATTGTTGAGAAAAAGATTATAATATATATTCTCAGTACTCTGACAGAGCTCTTTATAACAGATAATAAAATAGTAGAAATATCTCTGAAAAGTAAGATAATCATTCTTCTTAACTTATAATTTTATTAATTTCTTAAAGATATTAACTCATTCTTCTATCAGTGATATTATATATTCAGTATTAATCTTATCTCACAGAGTCACAGTATTATCAGCTTTCAAGATTTTAATAGTGATTTAAATGTTTTTAATAAGACTTAATAGTATACATCTATATAGAGACTTGAAATAAATTCTTCACTTCTCAGAATTAATATAACATGTAAAAGAAAATTCTTATTGAGTTCTCAATAGAATATCAGTTTTATTAATAACTTTTATATCAGTTAATATATTAATACATCAGACTTTATAATTAGAGTTATTAAATATAATTACTGATTTAATATCTAGTGTATATTTAACTTTCTTTTAATATTTCTATAACTCATCTCTCATAGTATCTCTTTATACAGAGATAGATATGATGAGATATTAAGTGATTTCAGCTGTAGTTATTTAATTCTGTAGTATTATCTATATAAGATTTATAAGATTGTCTGTGATATAATAGATAAATTAATTCAGATTATCATTAAAAGTCAGCATTCTGAGAATAAGAAATAGTGAAGAATTTAATAAGTTGAAATAAACAGATTCTGTAGATAGATATTAACTCTGCTTTTCTTTATTCTGAAGCTTCTTCATTATCTTATCATTATTAAATTTCATACTCTGATGAAAACTAATCTCAGTCTTATCTTATAAGTTAGAAGTCTTCTTATAATAAGTGATTATTCTATTAATAAGTTATCTAGTGAAGTGTGTGATTCTGAGTCTTAAGCTGAACTCTGAAGTAATAGATATATTACTTATATTAAGATGACTCTGCTTCTTCTAAATATGTAAAAAAAAAATAAAAAAGTAATATTCTTCACAATAAAGAATATACTTTCTTAAAAAAAAATAAAGTATATAAATCTGCTGACTGACAGATTCAGGGAAAATGAAATATCTCTAATAAAGAGTGAGAGTCTTTTTAAAAAAGATAAACTATTCATGTCAAAAATGTTGATATAACATTCTAAAAAGAAAAATGTGTCATCTGGGCTATAATCTGTAGAATAGTTGAAGGTTGTATTGATAGATCTATCTACAGGAACATAATATAGTGGTGGGTCACGTGATCTAGTGGGATCGCTAACCGCAACGGCCGTAAGGGCCAACAACTTATTCCAATGAGCAACTTGTTAATCGGGGGGATTTATTTTTTGGGATCACCTGCCTGTCTGTATGGTTCTTGTTGCCTCTCTAGAGTCGCAGGATATATTCGAAAATATAACCTGCAACCGTGGTCTTATTTAATTTGATCGGTTGAGTGAAGATCAATTAGAAGTTTGCCAGCGCAAAAAGGCTGTACCGCTACATCTTTCAGTGCCCCTCCTTCATTTTAGGAGCCACGCGCCCGCAATGTCTACATTCGGGGAATATTTCAGAGTGACCACGTAAGCATTCGCTTCTTATTTCACCTGTACTCTTTGTCTAAGGATATTTTCTAGCTATGGCGAGTCCCATTGCCGGTCCGTTGGCTGCATTGTGGATGGCTGCCCTCCGGGAATGGCCCTCACCGAGGACGACATTCAACCACAAATGACACGTAGACGGCCTGGTCAAAGTGCTCTCACCACGCCCCGGAACGAAAAGGATAGGGTTGAGATACAATCTGGGACGGAATTTGGCATCACTCTGGGTACGCCAATCGGCATGGTTGTGCGGAATGAGGATCAGAGACCTAAGGACTACGGTGGAAGCACAATGGATCTCTATCCTCGTCCAAGCCATGCAGATTTTACGTATCTGGAGAAATACGGTGTCAAAGCGAGTAGTGGCGGTGGTAGAAGTAGCGCTCGTGAAACTATAGGTGTGTTTGAACGGAGGCTTTGTTCTTTTCATACCATTTTTGAAGCAAGCTTCAGCGCCTAGGATTGCCGCCGTTACTGATGAATCACCAATTACCAGGTCGTGTTGCGGCTGGAGCTATTGCGGAAAAGTATCTTAAGCTATCGCACAACATTGAGATTGTTTCTTTTGTTTCATCCGTGGGGAACGAACACCTCTTTCCCCCGACTGTGGGACACCCTAACCCTACAACAAACCCTGACTTCTTAAAACTGATCGCGACCATCGATCGGCCAACTGTCGACTCTTTTGCTCCCATCAGGTGTCCTGAAACAGCCGCAGCGGCGCGCATGACCAAGGTCATCGAACACTTCCGGGATCATAACGATAGCATAGGCGGAACCGTTACCTGTGTTATCAGAAATGTTCCCGTCGGCCTTGGAGAGCCATGCTTCGATAAACTCGAAGCCAAACTGGCCCACGCGATGCTCTCTATCCCAGCAACAAAGGGCTTCGAGATCGGGTCCGGATTCCTCGGTTGTGAAATTCCAGGCTCCATCCATAATGACCCATTCATCACTACCGATGACCAGAACAGCCAGACCCCCGGTTCAAAGCGACTAACCACCAAAACTAACAATTCCGGTGGCATACAGGGAGGTATTTCAAACGGAGCATCAATATACTTCCGCGTGGCATTCAAGCCACCCGCCACAATTGGCCAGGCTCAAACGACGACCAAGTATGATTTCGAAGAGGGTGTTCTTGAAGCTAAAGGCCGCCATGACCCTTGTGTCGTCCCCCGAGCAGTCCCTATCGTGGAAGCTATGTCTGCTTTGGTTATTATCGATGCGCTAATGGCTCAAAACGCCCGGGAAGCAGCTAAAAATCTGCTGCCACCCCTTCCTCAAACCATGCCTACCCATCCCACTAGTCAAAGATAATTTATTTCCGCATGTAATCTGTTCTTGGTATTTATGTTAGCGCAATTGGAAAAAAAGAGACAAAATTTTTCTTAAATTATCTTTACATGAGCATGAGCCGGGCGAACTTAGACAATCATATTCCATAGAACTTGAAAATGTTAGCCATATCTGTCCGCAAAGGCGGTCTGCGTCACCAGTTTATATGTTTTTTTCGGGTTCATCATGGAGAACCATGTGTCAAATTATTATATATATATATATATACTTTCGCCTTCTCCCAGAAGTTAGGGAGACCATCTCATATGCATTTCCGAGGCAAGGAAACTACTTCAAGGTTGAGCATTATCCTTTTCCATCCTAATAGTATTCATTGAAACAGGAACAAGGTGAGGCTGTATGTCTCTATACTCTGATATTCATGAATAAATAACAGGAAAAAATACAGGATATACACATATATCAGGAAAAATTTGTGCAAAAAAGAAGCGGAAATGTTCACCCTATAACCCAACGGAATAATACCCCAGTAACCCGCAAAGAAAAGATAGGGGGAACAAACAGAATGCAACGTAAAGCCAATGCAGAATATTTCAAACGCTAGCGTATTCTCGTCATCCGCTCTCGAAATGTGAGAGTTTGGACAAAGGGGGGAAGGGAGATCTGTGCTTCATGAGGATTTACAAAACAAAGTTATTTCTGCGGTATGGAAATCTCTTAACGTCTATAACGGTGAAGATAAAATGAAAAGAAAAAGAAAAAGAAAAAGAAAAAGAGGTAGAAAAAGAGGTAGAAAATGGTGAAAAGAAGAGGTTAGGAGGTCGGAGATTCATAAAAGCAGGTTTACCACCAAAGCAACAGGGCACAAAACAGAGAGCTGCGCATAAAGATTATAAGACAAGAAAATAAACACTTCAAACCCGACGCGACCGCAATGCATACCTCGTCGCCCGCGGTTGCGCCCGCACTTGTGCCTGCACCCGCGCCTGCGTCTGCATTTGTTGTTGCTGCTCCTGCCACGGATCATCTTCCAAGGTCAGCCCACTAATCCCTGGACTAGGGATGCGGCGCCCGGGAGAAAGGGAGGGGAGAGATGCATATTTCTGTTGGGGGCTGGGGGGTTCAGAGGCAGTTTCTGACGCGTAACTGACTGAGGTAGTAGTTGTGGTAGTTGAAGGCGGTGAGAAACGGAGACTGTCGGGAAGGGTGGAGTTGAAGGACGGGAACGACGGGAAGGACGAGGAAACAAGGGGTTGTGGTCGGGGAATTGAGGAGAACGGGGCTGGGTGTGTTGCTGTTGGGTCGTTGGAGATGGAAGGAGGGTAGTTGTAGGAAGGGTTATGGGTTTGGTCGGTGTAGTGGTGATGGGCAGGATAGTTGAAATTGCTCATTAAACGGCTGTTGTTGTTATTGATGACGGTAAGAGAGGTAGACGGAGCGATACCTCCGCCTCTGAGTCCGACATTTAGGTTGATATCAGGGTAAGGGGCAGATGTAATGGGCTTTTGTTGACTAGAAGGCGGGAAGCCAGGTGCCTTTTTGTGGGGACCTACGTATGCTTGAGTTTGATGCTGGGTGGATTGGCTTGATGACTGTTGCGAGTTTTTGTCCTGAGGTGGCTGTTCCGTCGAGTTTTGCTGCGATGGTTCTGACTGTCGCGGCGAAAATGAGCTCAGGGCCATCATTTCTTGTCCTACCATGAAAGCCACCAGAGATTTTCCTGCCGCATCAAATTTGTACTGGTCATACGAACCCCCGTGACGATACGCGGCTAGATAGACACAAGCAAACAGTTCGATAACAGACAGAATTATATCGATAGCGCTCCAGGCAGCCAAGGGTCTCATGAGGGATTCAAGGAGTGAGAAGCCCGCAACAAGGAATGAAATTCCCAGAACTGCGGTCTCGACGGAATTTGAGGGTAATCCAAGCACTTTGGCAACCAGTAATAGAAAGACAGAAATGAAAAGAAGTACGCATTTAAGAATTCGAGAAGAACGAGCAGAACTCTCTCCAGATCTTAAAGCCCATTGTTGTCTCTGCAAACCTACCGGCTCGTCTCTGATTGAAAAAGTTTTGTCGAAGAGACTTTCCAATCCCGTGTCATTTGCAAAATCGCTTGGTGGGAAGAACTTTGGAGGAGCCATGATAGTCTCCAGAGGAGATGTAGCTCGGCTTTCCTGACTCGCTGACAATTTTGGTTTTAAGACTGGAGCATTGCGAAAGGGATTAGGCTTTTGTCCTAGGGCTTTGAGGATGGACTGGACTGCGCTGGGGTTACGTGACCCCAAAGACGGCATCCTCGTAGCTGACGGCAATTGACTTTGACGAACTAGGATAGGTTTGGGCGTAATATTCAGCTGTAGTGATTGTTGAGACGGCGTCCAGTCCATCGCATCAGTGTCATCAACGATATCCGTCTGGGGAGACGGGGGAACATATGGATCTGGGGCAGTGGATGCAGCTGGTGCAAGCTTGTTGACCGGAAACCTCTGTAAGCCAGGCTCTGAGCCAAGGGACGAGGTTTGGGAGTCTGGTGGGCTGACAAGCTGTAACTGGGTTGAATGGTCCTCCTTTGGTTTCTGTGATACTAGAGGTTCGATGTCATCCTTCCATGAGACAAGAGGTGTGGTATCAATTTTGATAACACGTCTCAGCACAACCACAGACTGTGAGATGAGTTAGTAATTGTGTGGTTAGAACTTCACAATATTTAGCTACACTCACAATTATAGTAAGAATGCTCATAAAGCCATGGATAGCAGGAGGAAGCTTTGGGTTAAGACCGGTAATTGAAGGGTCCTGCAAACACGCCCATGCGACAAATCTTACCACGAGAACAATCAGTTGGGCCTTGTAATACTCGCCCATCCCAGTTAGTCGTCCGCTTTTCCCTTCCACCTTATGCCTGAGTTTCGGGTTCCACCAGACTGACAACATTCCCAGAAACAAAGCCACCCCTGCGAAGGGAGTTAGGGCTGAAGAACATTCCTCGAAAAGGGGCTGGCGCTTCCAGATTCTATTAAAACAAAATGGCACCAGAGATAGTGAGACATCGGATTCTTGGTTCTGAGAGGTCTTGCCGGCAGCCATCGCACCCATGAGGTTCCAGGCAAGTTGACCAGCAACACTAACCCAGAAGCAAACAGCACCAGCAGCAACAAGCATACTCCTCCAGCTCCAGCCTTGCACCCGGCGATTATGCCGACTCTTTTCCATCATCCGTCTTAGGTGATCCGACTTCGCCGCATATCCAACTTGCCGAATGCGATTGCGCACCTGAGGCTCGCAGGATTCACATACTTGTGGGTAGCGCTCTTCCAGACTCTTCCGGTACGATGGGTACGACACTTCATAGGCACTATAGTCAGGATGCGACGGCGACGGCAAGTATGAAGCGAGCGTCTGAGTGAGGAGATGCTGGTTTTTCAAGCACGTTGAACAGAACAACGACGAGTCTAGAGCCGGGAGGTCTGGGGAGCTTGCTCTGGGGATGGGCTGTGCGTATTGCGTGTATCGAGTTCCCGAAGAAGCTTCGCTAGCTGGAGGATCGGTGATTTCGCCATGCTATTGGGTTTAGTATCAGGTATTTATATCAATATCAATCGGCGCAAGGAGAGGTGGGGATCTCAACACGCGCTCACCTCGTCTAGATGGTTAACTGCCAGGCACTGTTGACACTGCCACTTGCGGATGGGCTCGGGCTGAGACTGAGCAGATCGACGGCCACAGTAGAAGCAGCTCAATCGCTTTTTAAAGAGGGACGGCATGGCTGGCTACATGCGACAAAACGTTGAGGGTTGAGCGTCGCTGGCGAGCAGAAGTCTTTTTTTTCTCGAGATAAACGCGAGGAGTTAAGACAGGCAACACAGCAATCGCCGAGAGCTTGGCGCGCCTGTGGTAAAGGAGGTTGGGCATGGCTGGTATAAATATACAACTCAACCATCTGAAAGGAATTAGAATGAATATGAAGACGAATGAATATCGGATTGGATGTAAACGCCATTCATAGATAATCAATACTTCCAGGCCGGGCCAGTTAATTCCTCACAATGCGAATCATTGAGACCCCGTGAATGACCTTTGAGAGCATCAAAGACACCATCCAAGGTGTATTCCCTACACCCGTTCACTCAGGAGCTATTCACCTGTCGCATGCTGGATGATTCAAGTTTCTTCAATATTGACTATCGTGTTGGCCGAAAGGGACCAGGGCTATCCTGACGTTTAGTCGGAGAACTCAAAGAGGGTGTTGTGTTCTCCCTGAGAATACCATTCTACGCAGCTCAATCACCTTTATCCTATCACCTTCGTCCCCAATGGCTTTGGTGACTCTCAGTTCCCCCGCACTTATGACAAGTGCCATAATTATTTTGCTGGTAAGGTTTTCCTCTTCGTTGAAAAAGTGTTGCGTTCATCCTTTCATGGGCTCAAATCCCGGGAAATCTAGCTAACTAAACGTCCAGATTACTTCGTATTTCTATTATCTCAAATTCAGCAATGGCCATAACAGCAGTAATAGGCATACAAGCCAGGGAAAAACACAGCGTCATGCCCACCTCCTCATCGTCCTGGGCAGCGGCGGGCACACGGCGGAAATGCTCGCCATGCTAGAACATGCTCCGTTGGATGCGAATCTCTTCACCTACCGCACCTATGTCGTTAGCTCAGGGGATTCCTTCAGCGTCCTCAAATCTGTAGAATTTGAGAAGCGCCTTCTTGAGCAGCAACAACGTTCTCTTCCTACAACTGCTGCTGCTGCTACTACCTCTAGAAAAGGAGAGCCCATCCAGCCTCAGCCTACAACAAGGCGGACAAGCGACCTGCAGGAGGCGAAGGATGACGAGCGGAAACATCTAGATTCTTCGGCCCTTAAAGCACTATCAGAATCACCTCCGTCATCATATACAATTATCACAGTTCCTCGCGCAAGAAGGGTACATCAATCATTCCTGACAGCGCCCATATCGACCCTCCATTGCCTGTGGGTCTGCATATGTGTTCTCCGAGGCAAACATCGCGATCCGAAAAACAACAATGAGATGCCGCCTTCATTATCAACCTCAGCAGCTTCTTCAACTCCTACAGGACCGCCCACACCAATCCCTTACCCTAACATAATCCTCACAAACGGCCCCGCCACCGCTGTCTGCGTCATCCTGGCTGCCAAAATGCTCCGTGCCGTCACCTCCATCTCCACATTCCTCTTTATCTTCTTCCAAAATCAATCGTCCCAACAACTGCAGCCCTCCTCCTCCCACCACAGGGAAAGATATTTACGCACCATCTTCATCGAGTCATGGGCACGTGTTACCACGCTTAGTTTATCAGGAAAGATAGTTCTGCCGCTTGTGGATCGTTTTTTGGTGCAGTGGGAAGGGCTGGAAGGGTATTCGAGCTGGTTTGGTGGCACGGCGGAGTTTGTGGGTGCGCTTGTTGTGTAGTGGTGATGGGTGAAGCGATATTCAGTTGGGTCCTGATGTATTTTTTACAAATTATTTTTTCATTTCCTCCCTCTTAAACACTCAACCTCATGTCTGTCATTTGATTCTGCCAGAGAGAGTCTCTGACCCAATTCTCCTCCGCCTACAGTATAGCAAAGGCAAAGCCTGTAAGATGTACAGTAGTGTTCAAGAAGTCAGTGTACTAGATTATTATTATTATTCTTCAATTATAGATGTATGCAGTCAGAGACTATAACATCTACCTGAGAACTGAAAGATTTTTCTAGTAATTTTCAGCTAACTAATATACATTTGTCAATTTCAGCTCAGAATATAAAAACTCTTTTTAACATCTTTTAATGACTTGAAATCATTTAAAAGATATAAGAAGAGTCTCTGACTCTTAGTAGTATAGTCTCACTCTTTGCTGTAAGTAGACTGGCCGCGGGGACCATGAATTTCACATTTGATTTCATTTGATCTGGTCTCATACATTTCTTGATGTGAATTCTGCTGAGACTAATCATTAAAAAAAGATACAAAGTGACTATATATCAGATCTCAAAATGAGATCATGACTTAGAAAAAATAAGAAAGTGATCTCATTTAGTTTCATTTAATTTCATTCTTGATATAAAGTTACTATTTTTAGATATTTTAAGATTTTTTTTTAAACTATTTTTAATTTTTTAAAAAGTAACACTTTTTAATAATACTTAAATAAGATTTAAAATCATTTAAAGTAATAAAAATAATTTAAATTAAGAAGTGAAAATTATAATCTTATTTGAAAAATGTAATAAGAGTAAATAGTAAGTCTCACTGAGACAGTATAAGACTACTATTTAATATTAAAACAGTGTAATCAGATCAGTTGAATTGATAATAAAATTATTAAATATTATAAGAAATCTCACTTCTCACAGATTCTTTACCTTTATTTCTATCTCTTATATAATTAATAGAGTTAGCAGCTCTTGACTATATACAACTATATAAACTGAAGTTTACAAATACTATTTATAACTCAGCTTAAATACTATTATATATTTAATCTCTATAATTTATCTTTCTACTGTGAATACTTCTAATAGTTAATAGTATATATTATGTCAAGCTGCAAATACCTGAATAATTGTCTGTGAGCACTTATTCTTATATTTCAAGCTTAATCAGTCAGCAATTATCTATTATAACTGAAAGAATTAGAAACTTATATACTTTAATCTCTGTAAACTCTACTATAGACATTCAGAAGTAGTTATCTAAATCATGAATAATCTCTATAAAAGAAGTTTTAGAGAACTTATTAATTACTTATAGAATATTATTCTCTATATCTGTGACAGAGAAACTCTCTAAACTTATAAATAAATTAATTTTAGTAAAGAATATTCTTGAGCATCTCTTACAGAATTAAGCTATTTTTCTATAAGAAATACTTACTATCTGTAAACACTCTTAAACTGAGTCTCTAGATATAATTTTCAGAAATATTTATAAACTGAAAAGAAACTTTCTTAAGCTATGACTACTTAAGATTACTTATTGAATTACAATTTATAAAAGCATTTATAAGTTTATATTTAAAATTAACTTATAAGTCTGACTGTGTAATATAAAAGATGAAAAAGCTGTTATCTATATAATAACAGATCTCTACTACACTGAAGTCAAGAACTAGCTGAATTATTTAAAGAATAATTATAAGAGATTTTACTAATCTATTCTTAAGATCTATCTAGAGAATAAATTAAGAGACTTTATAAGCTGAATAAAAAATATCTAAGCTGTGATTATTAATATTAAAAAAAGAGATGAAAAATCTGATAAAGACTACTCACAGTACTTTATAAAATTATAATATAAATTAGAATTAATGAAAACAGAATTCTGAAATAAGATCTGAATAATAATATTTATAAAGAGACTGAATAAAGATATATAAAATAAGCTTATTAAGTAAGACTCTAAGTTCTTAACTTTGAAGAAACTGATAACTCTTATTTATTACTTACAGATTACTGTAAGAGTTATAGATTTATAAAGAGTAAATTACTAATCAGCTCTGTAAGAATCAGAATAACAGAGAACAGATTTATTAGAGAAAGATAATAAGATATAAAGAGATTTATATCTGACTACTAAGCAGAGAGAGAGAGCTTTATAAGCTTCTATAAACAGAGTATATAATAGAGAGACTAAGAAAAAGAAACTCTGCTTCATCTATTTTAAATTAGAATATCTCTGTGCAAACTGTCTGAATAAATTAAAATAGAAATTTAAAGAGTTATGAACAGAGTCAGTAACAGTCTTCTTAAGAGTTTTAAAGCTGATATCTGAATCTGTTACTCTCTTAATGAAAATACTTACTTATAGAGAGAGATTACACTGCAGTACTACTACTCTGTAAGTATAAGAAGTATTAGTGAACTCAGAATTTCAGATCACTGTAGTGTTTCTAAAGCTTACAGAGTGAATAAGCTAAATAATAAAAACTAGAAATCTACTCTTATAATAAGCAGAGTATGAGAACTCAGATCTGAGAGCTAAAAGACTTATAAGAGTCATCTTTAAATTATAAGATCTCTCTGAAATCTGAAGAAGATTTATAGAAACTGTGATTATTATAAATATTATAGATGACATGTACTTGAAACTTGTATAACTTTAAAGATATAATTTATACATAGCTGTCTATAAGTCAGGTTTATACTTCTAATCAGTGTTAATAAACTCACTTACAGAAATAGAATCAGTTAATACTATAGAGTTAATTAAAGAAGATAAGCTTATCTATATAATAACTTTATAAATGTCTGAGAATCTTATAATTATAAAAACTGAGCTTCAGATATCAGAGAAATACTGAGATCTTACAGAGATATTCCACTCAGTAAAGACAGCTGAGCTTTCTTCTCACTGTAAGAAGAATCTGATAATAGATTTAATAGAAGAGTAGAAACTCTTCTAAGAATTAATCTATAAGCTCTTTTATTATAAGACAGAGGTCTTGCAGATCTATATAAAGAAGAATCTAAAGAATGACTTTATTTAATCTTCATAAATCTCTGTAAGAGTCTCTGTAATATTTATAAAGAAGAAGAATAAAGATCTTAGATTATATATAAACTATTATAATCTAAACTCTAAGATAATAAAGAGTTACTACTCTCTATCTCTGATTGAGAATGTGATTAACTGTCTTATAAAAGCTGTCATATTCATATAACAGAATATAATTAATATATATATATAACTGTGAATACAGTCTGAGAATGAATAAAAGACTGTCTTTAGAACTACACTGAAATTATTTGAATATCTAGTAATGTCTTTTGATCTGACTAATATCTCTATAGCATTTCAGTCTTTTATTAATAAAATACTTCATATATATCTGAATATCTTTGTGATAATATATCTGAATAATGTAATAATGTACTTTATAAAGAAGAAAGAATATACTGAGTATATATAAAGTGTATTGAAGATCTTAGATGAGACAGAACTATATATTAAGCTTATAAAGTATAACTTCAGTACTCATCAGATTAATTTTCTAGAATATATAATTATCACAGATGATATTCAGATGAAATCTTTATAAGTTAAGACTATTCTATTATAACTGAAGTTAACTAGTATTCATAAGATTCAGATCTTTCTAAGCTTTGTAAATTTCTATAGATAATTTATCTTTGCATTTATAAGAATCTTCTTAACTCTTACAGATATACTGAAGAGTGAAAATAAGAAGAAGTCATTCTATAAATAGAGAATGAAAAGATTATTAAGAAGAGAGAGCTGTAAGAACTTTCTTATTTTAGAAGCTTACAGAGTCTTTATAAGATTAAAACAGATATTTAGAAATATAGTAATACTGTTTCACTTTGATTTCTTACTCTTAATTAGATTGAAGATAGATATCTTCTTCTTTATAATTTCAGAAATAGTCTTAAAACTACAGTTAAATAAGAACTGAGTTTCAGTGATCTTTTTCTTATAAAAGATACAATATATAGAGATTAACTATAATATTTATAATCAGAAGCTTCTTATAATAGTGAAATTCTTTTATCACTGATATCACTACTTTAAGAGTCTTATAACAGTGATTATTATTAGAACTGATTATAATAGCTTATAATAGTTTACTTCAATTAAGAAACTCTTGCAGTAGCAGATTCACTGAGTTCAGAGACTGAGTAAGTTCTGATTTAAAATAGAATATATTAAGAAAACTAAGAACTTAGCAGACAGACTCTCTCACAGATCAGACTATATTAAGAAGATTAGAGCAACAGATACAAAGAGACTAGAGAAGATAGAAAAGCTTTATAAAATACTCAGACTGAGTGTTATAAAGAGATTGACTGAAGAGTCTCTTAATCTCTTATGAAAGAAGAGAAGAAAGAAAGAAGAGAAGTCTGTATAACTACTCTCTACAACACTAAGAATCAACGCCAGCGTGGCTTAGTTAATAAGACTAATAATTAAGATTATACACATTAGAGATGCATGGGTTCGAATTTCATCACTAGCATCTATCACTTCTTACTCATGAAAGCTCTCATGTAATAGAGGCTGAGTCTAATTAGTAAGGCTTAGTATGAGGTAGAACTCTCTACTGTAAGTCAAGTCACTAGTTAAGTGAGATTCTGCAAACACTTATCAGAGCTGATATGAGATACTAATATCTCACTATTTTACTATACATTTATCAAGGTTCTAACAATATAGAGTCAAGTCTAATGTAGTGATTATATACTACTTAAGTAAGTCTCTAACTAGAGCTGTTATCAGAGCCTAGCTTTCTCTCAAATATAGAGAATGATTTTAAAAATCATCTAACTAGCAGGTCTAGATATATATCTAGACTCTAGACAGAGTACTCTGATAGACTAGAGTCTACAAACTCACTATCAGTCTCTAATACTGACAGAAAGAACTGCAGTTATCAAGTCTATAATTAGTCTCTAACACAGAGTGAGATCATAATGACTGATTGATAGATCTATAAGCATCTAATGAGACCGAGATCAGCAACTGAAAGCTTAGTGTGTATATCATCAAGTGAGTAGTGACAGTCACTAACTAACATCTCTGAAAATTAGTGACTGGCCTGAGAGAACAGATGCGGTGATCAGTTAATTATAGAGAGTTAAATGTAATTAGCTTAAGATGCATTCTGTGAGTGACTAGCATCTGTAGACTGGCCGCTGAGATCATGAATTTCACATTTGATCTCATTTGATCTGGTCTCATACATTTCTTGGCGTGAATCCCGCTGGGACTGGCTATCAAAAAAACATGCAAAGTGACTATATATCAGATTTTAAAATGAGATCATGACTTGAAAAAAATGAGAAAGTGGTTTCATTTGATCTCATTTAGTCTCATTCTTGGCATAAAGTTACTATTTTTAGACATTTTAAGGTTTTTTTTAGACTATTTTTAATTTTTTAAAAAGTAACGCTTTTTGATAACACTTAAATAAAATTTAAAGTCATTTAAAGCAATAAAAATAATTTAAATTGAGAAGTGGAAATCATGATCTCATTTGAAAAATGTGACAAGAGTAGACAGTAAGTCTCACTGAGACAGTATGGGACTACTATCTAATGTTAAAACCATGTAATGAGATCAGTTGAATTGGTAATGAGACTATCAAAAAATCTGGTCCTGATCTCAGATATAATCACATGGTCAGTCTAAGCATCTGTAGTCTCATAAAAGAGAAAATAGTTTGAAAGAGACATGAATATTCTCTGATAGTCAAGCTGCTTTAAAAAGACTTAGAATTAGTCAGATTCATAATAATTAAATAAATCTTGAACTGATCTTAAACTCTGTTTTGAAAATTCAAAAGAGAAGAATATCAAAGCTGATAATTCATTTACACTGAGTTCCTGCTCATATGAATATTCATGATAATGAATTGACTGATTCAGCTGTAAAAAAGAGTGCAGAATTAAGTAGATCTATTCAAAAAGTTATATTCTGATCTTTTATAAAGAGAAAAATAAAAGAATCTTGTTTAGACAAGTGAAATAAAAGCTGGCAGAAACAAAAGAAGAGTATACATTATTCAAGATTTGAAATAAAACCCAAGTGAAAATCTTGTTTAATTAAATATAAAAAGAAAATATTCTCATCTATAATACAGCTGAAACTAGAACATGACTATTTCAAATCTTATATACAAAGATTTAATGATAGATTTGACTCAATAGAATGCTTATTCTGCAATGTAAATGAGAATTCTGAGTATATTGTAATACACTGTGCGTTATACAATAGTCTCAGAGTCAGATTGAAAGAGAAGTAAGATCTAAATCAATTAAATATGAGATTCTTATTCTCAACTGAGACAGGAATTAAATACTTAATAGACTTTCTATCAGAAACTCAAGCAGCTATAAGAAAATGACTAAATTCAGAATTATCTGAATATGAAGAGAAGGAAATCAATCAGATATAGTCTGTTAAAACAGCTATATTCTATCTTTTAATAATTTGTTTTATTACAGTCTCTCTTTACTTTATCTTTTTCTTTCAATTTCTTTCTATCTATCTATTTAATGTGTCTATCTTTAAGACTGTGTTCTATTTCTCTTTTCCTTTGTCATAATATTGTCAAATGATTTCAAAGTATCAGAAGATGTTAAAACACTGTAATTTGTAAACAGTTTTTGTATTCTGAGCTGGAATTTTCTGATTTTGCATATCTGAAATTGATGAATGTATAATAGTTAACTTTACAGATATAGGAAAAACTCTGAGAACTAAAATTTCTCAGGTAGATGTCATAGTCTCTGACTGCATACATCTATAATTGAAGTATAATAATAATAATAACTAAGAATCAACACTCTGAGAATCTTTATAAGAATTCTTGAAGAGAGTGTCTATAATCTGAAGAGTTTACAGACTTTGAGAAGTATCACAGAAGATCTGATATAAGAGAAAATAGAGTATAAGTCTTTATAAAATCTTATATTCAGATTATCTGAACTATAACTGAAGAATGAATATACTCAGTATATTCAGAAACTGCTTACAGTAGAGATTAACTCTGCAGAAATAAAGAGTTAAAGAGACTTAAATAGTCTCTTATAAAGAGAGAGTTGAATTTATATATCTATGAATGAGTTTCTATATATAGAACTTATTAAAAGGTATTATGATTCTTCTCTAACAGGTTATTTTATAGATATTAGAACTTATAAGTTGCTTATAAGAAAATACTTCTAACTGAAGATATGAGAACTTATGAAGAAGATAGTGAATTCTTATACTATTTATCAGAATTTGTGAGTAGTGCAGTTCAGATTATATAAAGAACTTATTTCTCTACTCATTCTGTAAGAATCTTAAGAACAGCTAGAAATGAATGCTTTTGTAAGTCTCTCTGAAAGTAAGAATATATATAATACCTACTTTGACAGTGTGCTGATGATAGTGAATCACTTTATTAAGATAATATACTTTATACTCATCTGTAAGAACTTGAAGTCAAAGAATTTAACTCATATCTTTATCTACAATGTGATTCAGCTGTATGAGTTGTCTGTGAATATTATCTCAGACAGAGAATTAATCTTTATAGAAGAGTTCTGATCTGATCTGATAACTATACTGAAGATCTCATGAGATCTAAGTATGACTTTTTATTAACAGATAGATAATCAGACAGAATATCTGATAAGTATATTAAAACAGTATCTATAATACTTTGTTAATTATAATCAGAATGACTGAATATATTAATTATTACTTACAAAGTTTATATATAACAACTCAAAGCATGTTAGCACAGATAAAATTCTCTTTAAGATACTCACTGAAACTCATCTGTAGATAATCTTGATAGATCTGTAAGAGTATACTATAGAATATGATAATACTTATAAATGAGCTGAGAGAATTCAGAAGATTCAGAAGAAAGCTTATAAATTCTTGAGAAAGACTCAAGAGTATCAGAAGAGATACTATAACTTTAAGTATATTATAAAGAGTTTTAAGAAAGATGATAGAGTCTGACTGAGTCTAGAAAATATTATTATATAGAGATTTAGTAAGAAGCTGAATCTCTTGTAAACAGAGTCTTGTAAGATTATAAAGAAAGTCAATATGTTCTGAGATGTCAGTTACAACCGCTCCACCACGAACTCGCTCGACTTTTCGAATAAGAACCCGCCGATAGATCCATCGAAAAGCCCTCGATCATACGAGCATTTTGACCCCATCCCCAACCGCATACCCCGTGTGGTGGTGGAGTTATCCAGCCAAATGTGAACCAGACGTCGTTCGGAACTCCTGCGTGGGATTATCCCCCATTCTCCCCTACCACACCACAACCCCGGGCCAAATTGCCATACAAATTGTAAGGTGAAGAGACCTAGCCGTATGCACCAATCTTCTCGATTTTAGAAGATCCCTGATCTGTAGTTGTGGAGATATCTGAGGAGCGACCTCCGCGAAAACCCTGTCCATCTTTGATGTTCCAAAACATCAACGCCAAGTCCCACCCTCGTACCGCCCTTCTCAATCTGGCCCATCCCCGGCAGAAAAATACAAAAAGATACCTCAGCAATAATATCAAGCACATAATCAATGAACAATGAGTTAACAGCACATCAACAACTATAAAATCAGTATACTTCAAGGTCTGACTGAGCCTTTGATCCCTGCACAGTGAGATATATTAAATCTAGTTTTAATATCTCAATATTTAATAGATTCTGTAAGAGATTGAGAACAGCAACACTAGATTTCTATTGAATTTAAGAATTAACTCTATATTGATATAATCATTGACAAAGTCTTCTATTTTAAGATATAAATAACCAGTTTCTCTACATCTCACTGACAATATTTATATTATTATATAGAAACAGACTTATATTCTCTATAATATCAAGACTCTGAAGAGGAAAAGTCTTGATAGAGAGTATACAGTAGTGTATATCTTAGCAGTTTCTATCTCATTCTTCTGCAGCAGTCAATGTATAAAAAAAAAGATCTTAGAAATAGTTTTTTACTTCTCTTGAAAAAGTAAGATGTTTTTCTCTGAATTTTATACAATATTTGTATAAAGAATTAAAAACAGAGCTGTTTTCTGTCATAATTTCATATTCTTTTAAGTAAGAATTACTTTTTCAGTGACTGAAGAGCTTTCATTAATACTTAATTCTTTTTTACACTCTTTATTAACTGATTTGAGTTGCACACTTGTTGTGTGAGGAGAATTGAATAATTTAGAATAAAATTGAATAGTTTTAATCAATTTCTCTGCAAAAAATTGATTTATTTTTTGTCAGTTTTTCTCTCAAAAACTGTCATATTATCTGATTTATTATTAATTAATATCATACTTTTTCTCACTGTATCTCAAGAAAGAGATTGTAAAGATTTTATTAATTTATCTCAAAAATCAATTTTAGTTTATTAGATTCTCTTCAAAAATCTAACCTAGTTACTGAACTAGTGTGAAAAAAATCAGGTGTTTTATATATAAAAGTCTTTTATTCTTCTTTTGAAACAGTCTGACTAACTTTTCAATTGAAAACAGACTTAGAAATATCTCAATTGAAACAGTCTGATCAACTTTTCATTGAGTGAAAACAATGAGTTTAAAAATACACTCAGTTAATGTGGAAAAAGATGCTTTCTCAAATGCTATTTCTGAGATTGAAATTCTGAAGAGAAGAAAGAAAGAAGAAATAGAGAAACAACAATTTCTTAAAATACAGAAACTTGAAAAAGCAAGCAAGATTCTTGAAAAGCAGTGTCTGAGTGAGATGAATGAAGAAGTTCTGTTAATTCTTCATACTCAGACTAGATAACTACAGAAGATGATCAAGTTCAAACTTAAAATCTCAAATACAGTTCTAAAAATATTGAAAATTCCTAGTATAATCACTGACTCTTCATCTTGCTCTTCTTTATTCTTTTTTTCTATTTCTTCTTCTTCTTTGAATCAGAAGAAAATATATGCTTAAGCAGCTGAATCTGCTGTCTCTAAATCTGCTGTCTCAAAACCTGCTCAAAATCCTGAGAAAACTGAGAAGAATACTGCTCATGTCCCTATTCATAGAAAAGTGAAAAAGAAAATGTAAAAAGAGAAAAACTTTCAAATCTTCAGAAATAGAAGACTTAATCTCAAAGTCTCAAATCAGGACATTCTGCAAAGAAACAAGCTAAACTCAAATCTCATTTTCAGAATCAGAAATGAAATTAATCAGCAGTTCTTTTCTCAGTTAATGACTGATATTGAAGTTCAAAAATCAGTTATAGCTTCAATTGAGTTATCATTCTTTGAAAACTTCATTATTCTTACTACAATGCCTGAATTCAGTGCTGAATTCCTTATTCAGAATGAGAATCTCTGAAAGTCAGTAGTAGAATCTTTGCTAAACACAACAATTCTATCTGAAAGAGATGAAAAGTGAGATAAATTCATTCTTTATGATATTTCAGTTGAAATTTTTGACTGTGAAGAAGAAATGCTACTTCTCAAAAATGAATTGAAAGAATATAACTCTATTCAACTGAGAAAGAAGCCTGTATGACTAAATTCAATTGAGTTCAGACAAAGCAGGAGATATGCCTCTGTTCTAGTATATATAAAAACACTTAAACAGTTAAAGATCTCTGAAGTAAGAGTAGCAGATTTGAAAATGAGAGTTCATGAATACAAAGACTCAAGAATGAATCTCAAAGCTTAAACACAGTGTTCGAACTGTCAAAGATATGAATACTTTGCAATCTCATATTTTAGAGACTCAAAATGTGCATTCTGTGCCAGAGATTATAAAACTAGTGAGCATAAATGTGAAACATGCTCAAAAAAAGATGAAATTTATCAATATACTCTGCTTAAGTGCTCTAATTGCAAAGAAAAACATGCATCTAGTTTAAAAGAATGTATATTTACTTCTAGAACTCAAAAGAACTGAAGAAAAGAAGAAGCTCAAAGTCAATCTAGAACTGAAGAGAAAAGTCAAGTCAGTAGACTTACAACTGCAAGCTTAAAAAGAAGAAACTCTCAACTATCTAAGTCTTCAAACTTCAATTCTCCAGTTAAATGTAAACAGAATTTGAATCCTCAAACTTCTGTTAAGATTAGAGAATTGAGAAATGACTCTGATGATAAACTAGATATAATGCAAGCAGTTGAGATTTCTACTTTTCAGAACAGTTATAATCTACTATCTGATAATAGTGATTAGATTCTACTCTACTCTCTTTTAGTATGAATATACAACAAAAACAACAAAAAAAGTTTAAAAACTCTTCAAAAATCACATTTATTTAAAATAATGTGAATAGAAACTCAAATTGTATTTATTCTTGTCTTCAAATTGCATTTAAATAAAAAGTTGATTTTATACTGCTTCAGGAGTCAAATTTTGATGCTGAGCAAAAATATGTCATTTCTCATTCAAGCTACTACTGCTTTTTACCTCAAAAGTCTGAGATAAAGTCAAGAGTAGTGATCTATGAAAGAAAGAGATTGTGGCGGGCTGCGCCCGATCAATTATAGACTATTCCATTACACTCCATAGATTCTTCCATTCCCGATCGCCGATCCGCGGCCGCTACGAACGCGCGTAGCGTACGCTCCGATTCTCGGCCACTCCTGATCACCGATCCACGGCCGCTACGAACGCGCGTAGCGTACGCTCCGATTCTCGGCCATTCCCGATCACCGATCCTCGGCCGCTACAAACGCGCGTATATTCTTCCGCCCCGAAGCTCCACCACGTACACCACCACATACGCGTATAAATATCCATCTCAATCACTGATTCTCGCACTTTCTCTTTCTTTTCTTCTCTAACGTTTTTATCTTTGTTATATAAGACCTATCAATATTATACCGATCTATTCGGCGTAGGCCCCTTACAGAGATCAAGATATCAATTTAATCTAAGATTTGATATCATGTCTGACCCTGATATTCTGGTGGGTGATATTATAGATAAAGAAAATGAGTTTGATACTATACAGCTTATAAATATCTATAATGAAAAGTCATTGAAGAAAAATAACAATATCTGAACAATTGATAGAGGATTTCTGAACATAACTTCATGAAGAAACTCTATACTTGCAGGAGATTTCAATGCACATCATCTCTGATGAAATTCAGAATGCAAGAGAGCAGTGAGAGCTGATAATCTGATTGAATGAATCTTTGAACATTCAATAGATTTGATTAATAAGTCTGATCAATAAACATTCTTTAGAAAAGGCATGAAACAGAAGTCTATTATAGATCTAATCTTCATGTCACAAAATCTAATGAAAAGAAGACTTGTAAACTGATTTATTGATTTAAATGAGACATCAGAATCAGATCATGAGATTATTCAATTTGATATTGAACTGAGTGAAAAATAAATGAGTGAAAATCCTCTTTTCTCTAATCAGTATAACTTTGAAAAAGCTGATTGAAAAGCAGTTGAAGAAAGTATAAAACTGTTAAAATCTGAAAGATAAAATGAGCTATATTGAAATTCTGGTCAAGATATCTTAAATAAAATGCTTGAGAATAGAGTGAAGCTTATTACATCTATTATTCTAACAAGTGTTAGAGATAATATTTCAAAAAGAAAATCTTCTGAGTATTCAAAACCTTGATGAAATGAGAATATCTCATCTAAAAGGAAAGAATTAGCTACTGCTAGAAGAGATTGAAAGAATGATATAATATCTGATGAAGAGTTCAAAGCTGTCAGAAATGAATATTTTTCAGATATTAAAAGAGCTAAAACAGACTGCTGGAATAAATTTCTTGAAGAAGCACAAGAGAAGGAAGTTTTTAAAGCTTTTAACTATACTAAAACAAGAAGTGTAGTAAAACTTTCAGTCTTAGAATATGAGTTTCAGAATGAATCATATACAGTAAACTCTTTTAAGGAAAAATGTCAAGCTTTCATGAGAATTCTCTTTCAGAACTCATCAGATTCAGATTCAGATTCAGAGGAAGAGAATATATCACTTCTCAACTATATTAATGAAAATGACTGGAAATGGCCTGATCTTACACAAGATGAATTAGAGTCAGCTATCTTCTCAAGTTCTGTTAAAACTGCTGCAGAGCCTGATTCAATTAATCACTTGATTATTCAAAATACATATTCCTACTTAAAGAATGAATATTTTGAGCTCTTTTTCAATCTCTTGAAAAATGGATATCATTCTGAATGCTGAAGAGAAGTCACTGAAGTGATTCTTACAAAACCTAATAGAAAAACTTCAATTTCTAAGTTATATAGAGTAATATCTCTATTGAACTGTCTAGAAAAGGTTTTAGAAAAGATAATAGATACTTGACTATTTTTTATAAGCTCTATAGATGATTCTCTTTTATTCAGTGAATAAATGAGAGATAGAAAACAGTGCTCTGCAATTGACACTGTTCTCTCAGTTGTTCATAATATTTAAATAGCAAAGTATGAGGGTCTGGTCTCAACTGCAGTTTTTATTGATATAAAAGAAGCATTTGATCATATTTCAAAGTCAAAGTTAATTCAGACATTGAAGATATTAAAAGTGCCACTTTCTCTAATAAAATGAGTTAACTGTTTTATATCTAAAAGAATTATACAACTCTTCTTTGATGAAATGAAACAAGATAAGACTGAGATAAAAATAGAAGTATCACAGAAATCTCTAATCTCACTCATTTTATTTGCAATATATACTGCATATCTATTCAAAAATAGAAATATGAGAATAGTGCAGTCTCTGAGTTATGTGAATGATATTGATCTAGTCTACAGCTCAAAAACTATCAAAGAGAATTTGAAAGTAATTGAAGAAGCTGCAAAGGAAATCTTTGTTAGAGCAGATATTAATCAAATTCAATTTGATATAAATAAAACTGAGTTAATTCATTTCTTTTCTAGATTCAATGAGAAAGAACTATCTCTAACTCTTTTAAATAGAGAGATTAAACCCAGTGTAAATGTCAAATGATTAGAAGTATGATTAAACTCCAAGTTGAATTTTAAATATCACATTCAACAAAGAACTGTCAAGGCAGAAAGACTATTGAACAACATAATCAGACTATCAAATACAGAGAGAAGTCTATTCTTCCAGGCTATGAGACAGTTATATATAGCCTGTATTACATCAGTAGCTGATTATGAAGTTCAAGTTTGATGGAATAATCAAGGGAATTTCACTGAACTCTTTCAAAGTCTGCAAAACAGAGCCTTGAGAAGAATTCTGAGAGCATTTAAATCATCTTCTATTAAAGCAATGGAAATTGAAGCTTCAATTCCTTCTTCTGCTATTAGATTTGAAAAGGCCTGTATGAACTATGCTCTGAGAGTTGTAAAGATGAGCTCAAATCATATAATCAGAGAAAGAGTCTCTTCTTCATTTTCATCAATTAACTCTGGAAATGAACTGAATTGAAATAGATTTCTTGATTGAAATGAACATAATTCTTCAAAGAAAATGTCTTCTCAACTGTACAGACTATGCTCTCTGATTAAAAATCAATTTTCTTCTTTAAATGTTGAAAAAGTTGATCATGAGAAGTTATCTCTCTGAAGAGAAAAGCTTGAATCTCTTATAGACTTACAAATAAGTGAACTATCAAAAGAGAAAGAATATGAACAGCATTTGAAGAGAATTTCTACAATTAATATAAAAGACTCTATTCTGATTTATTCAGACAGCTCAAAAAATGAGAACTTGAATAGATTAGACACAGGCATTGCTTATACTGAAGATAATATTAATTTTATCTCAGATTTCTGAAATCTAGGCTCTGAATATGAAGTCTTTGACGCTGAATCATTTGCAATAGTGAAAGCTTTCAAACTCATTGAAATAAAATCTTATAAAAGAGGAAATTGTTTGAAAGAGGCATGAATATTCTCTGATAGTCAAGCTGCTTTAAAAAGACTTAGAAATAGTCAGATTCATAATGATCAAATGAATCTTGAACTGATTTTAAACTCTGTTTTGAAAATTCAAAAGAGAAGAACATCAAAGCTGATAATTCATCTGCACTGAGTTCCTGCTCATATGAATATTCATGGCAATGAATTGGCTGATTCAGCTGCAAAAAAGAGTGCAGAATTAAGCAGATCTATTTAAAAAAATATGTTCTGATCTTTTATAAAGAGAAAAATAAAAGAATCTTGTTTAGACAAGTGAAATGAAAGCTGGCAGAAACAAAAGAAGAGTATACATTATTCAAGATTTGAAACAAAACCCAAGTGGAAATCTTGTTCAATTAAATGTAAAAAGAAAATATTCTCATCTATAATACAGCTGAAACTAGAATATGACTATTTCAAATCTTATATACAAAGATTTGATGATAGATTTGACTCAATAGAATGCTCATTCTGCAATATAAATGAGAATTCTGAGCATATTGTAATACACTGTGCATTATACAATAGTCTCAGAGTCAGATTGAAAGAGAAGTATGATCTAAATCAATTAAATATAAGATTCTTATTCTCAACTGAGACAGGAATTAAATACTTAATAGACTTTCTATCAGAAACTCAAGCAGCTACAAGAAAATGGCTAAATTCAGAATTATCTGAATATGAAGAGGAGGAAATCAATCAGATATAGTCTGTTAAAACAGCTATACACTCTCTTTTAATAATTTGTTTTGTTATAGTCTCTCTTTACTTTATCTTTTTCTTTATCTTTTCCTTTCAATTTCTTTCTATCTATCTATTTAATGTGTCTATCTTTGAGACTGTGTTCTTTTTCTCTTTTCTTTTGTCATGATATTGTCAAATGATTTCAAAGTATCAAAAGATGTTAAAACACTGCAATTTGTAAACAGTTTTTGTATTCTGGGCTGGAATTTTCTGATTTTGCATATCTGAAATTGATGAATGTATAATAGTTAACTTTACAGACATAGAAAAAACCCTGAGAACTAAAGTTCTCAGATAGATGTCATAGTCTCTGACTGCATACATCTATAATTGAAGAATAATAATAATAATAAGTTCTTTTCTCAGTTGATGACTGATATTGAAGTTCAAAAACCAGTTATAACTTCAATTGAGTTATCATTCTTTGAAAACTTCATTATTCTGACTACAATGCCTGAATTCAGTGCTGAATGAATTCCTTATTCAGAATGAGAATCTCTGAAAGTCAGCAGTAGAATCATTGTTAAACACAACAATTCTATCTGAAAGAGATGAAAAGTGGGATAAATTCATTCTTTATGATATTCCAGTTGAAATTTTTGACTGTGAAGAAGAAATGCTACTTCTCAAAAATGAATTGAAAGAATACAACTCTATTTACCTGAGAAAGGAGCCTGTATGACTAAATTCAATTAAGTTCAGATAAAGCAGGAGAAATGTCTCTGTTCTAGTATATATAAAAACACTTGAACAGTCAAAGATCTCTGAAGTAAGAGTAGCAGGTTTGAAAATGAGAGTTCATGAATACAAAGACTCAAGAATAAATCTCAAAGCTCAAACACAGTGTTCAAACTGTCAAAGATATGAATACTTTGTAATCTCATGTTTTAGAGACTCAAAATGTGCAATCTGTGCCAGAGATCATAAAACTAGTGAGCATAAATGTGAAACATGCTCAAAAAGAGATGAAATTTATCAACATACTCTGCTTAAGTGCTCTAATTGCAAAGAAAAACATGCATCTAGCTCAAAAGAATGTATATTTACTTCTAGAACTCAAAAGAACTGAAGAAAAGATGAAGCTCAAAGTCAATCTAGAACTGAAGAGAAGAGTCAAGTCAGTGAACTTACAACTGCAAGCTCAAAAAGAAGAAACTCTCAACTATCTAAATCTTCAAACTCTAATTCTTCAGCTAAATGTAAACAGAATTTAAATTCTCAAACTTCTGTTAAGATTAGAGAATTGAGAAATGACTCTGATGATAAACTAGATATAATGCAAGCAGTTGAGATTCCTACTTTTAAGAATAGTTATAATCTACTATCTGATAATAGTGATTACATTCTACTCTACTCTCTTTTAGTATGAATATACAACAAAAACAACAAAAAAAGTTTAAAAACTCTTCAAAAATCACATTTATTCAAAATAATGTGAATAGAAACTCAAATTGCATTTATTCTTGTCTTCAAATTGCATTTGAATAAAAAGTTGATTTTATACTACTTCAGAAGCTGAATTTTGATGCTGAGCAAAAATATGTCATTTCTCATTCAAGCTACTACTGCTTTTTACCTCAAAAGTCTGAGATAAAGTCAAGAGTAGTGATCTATGAAAGAAAGAGATCAAGATATCAATTTTATCTAAGATTTAATATCATGTCTGACTCTGATATTCTGGTGAGTGATATTATAGATAAAGAAAATGAGTTTGATACTATACAGCTCATAAATATCTATAATGAAAAGTCATTGAAGGAAAATAATAATATCTAGACAATTGATAGAGAATTTCTGAACATAACTTTATCAAGAAACTCTATAATTGCAGGAGATTTCAATACACATCATTTCTGATGAAATTCAGAATGCAAGAGAGCAGTGAGAGCTGATAATCTAGTTGAATGAACCTTTGAGCATTCAATAGATTTGGTTAATAAGTCTGATCAACAAACATTCTTTAGAAAAGACATGAAACAGAAATCTATTATAGATCTAATCTTCATGTCACAAAATCTAATGAAAAGAAGACTTGTAAACTGGTTTATTGATTCAAATAAGACATCAGAATCAGGTCATGAGATTATTCAATTTAAGATTGAACTGAGTGAAAAACAAATGAGTGAAAATCCTCTTCTCTCTAATCAGTTTAACTTTGAAAAAGCTGATTGGAAAGCAGTTGAAGAAAGCATAAAACTGTTAAAATCTGAAAGACAGAATGAGCTATATTGAAATTCTGATCAAGATATCTCAAATGAAATGCTTGAGAATAGAGTGAAGCTTATTACATCTATTATTCTAACAAGTGTTATATGATTCAAAGGTTGCTTAAGCCAGCGTACGATTACAGGCGTACGCCGGCTTCTTATATATTGAATCTTGTACACTAAATTAATTAGTGGCTGCTATGACCCTCTTTACATTCATACGCTAGTAGTTCAGAAGCAGCTGTGTTATTATCTGACAGTTGTACATTCTTTCAAATCACATTCTCTTTCATCAGATTTGATCACACTCATATAATCATGTTGTATACTCTAGCTTCATGCAGATTAGCTCATCACTAGCATTTCATAATTATGTAATCTATTCTGAATTCAGCTAGCATCTCACATACACCCTCACAAAGAAACTTTCATTATATTATATCACTCATTTACTAACTTTTCTCATTCTTCAATCATCATCTTCATTATTATCATCATTGAATGTCATCATCTCATTCAAGATTTCTACTTCTTCTTCTGTTCAACTCTTTTCATCTGTTCATCTATCACTTCATACATGTTCCTGGCAATGACTTCTCATTTCCATAATAAGTATCATCATAGTGCTTATATCAGACAGTTCATTAGCAGTAAGTGTAACACATTGTGAAACATATGTGGTCAGGACTTGTTTATCTTCTAATGATTACCAGAATGTACTATCATGAATGACACATCTTCTTCATCTTCTTATATGCTCTCAACTGTTTCCTTCAGTGAGTTTCTGATTGTGTTTTCTGACATGATTTTGCATGAATGCAGATGCTGATATGTTTGTTTTTATTTGTATAGAATCTTCACATGTTGACAGATTCACATTCACTGATGATAGTGAACCTGATGTGAAATCATTGATCAAGAACTTGAAGAACATAATAATGAAGAAATTACTTATATTATGTATGACTGAGTCTTCTGTGTCTTCTCTTGCCTCTTCTACTGCTTCTTTCTCTGCTGCTTCTCTCTCTGTCTCTTTCTCTGCTGCTTCTCAATCTTCTACACTTGCCTCTGTGTCTGGTTCTCCCGCTCCCGCTACCTCTGTTCTCATAATCTCTGGTTTTACTGTCTCTGCTTTCATTACCAGCTCTCCTCATTTCAAGGAGATGTTGTGTAGGCTTAATAAACCATGTCTCTCAGTATGTACACTCCCGCCCTTCTTGCTGACTCTCAGAACAATTTATTATATAAAGACTGTATATGACACAACTATCTGAAGCTCAGTTACAGACACTGATTATTACATTCATTTTAAATATTTATAATGAGATAATTGTTCATTTATTTCAGAGAATCATTTCTCTTCTCAACAGGGTCAAGATTGTAAGTCTTTTTCTTTTTATCTTTTCTTTCTGATGCTGATTTTTCTATTCTTAGAGAAAATTGTTATGAGTTTTATTGTGTATGAAGTTGTGATGTTCACAGACATCAAGAAACTTTTTATAACTATTAAATTCAATATTGTGAGTATGTCTGCTCTGATGAATATCTTCAGTATAATTAACTCATATCAGTCTATTCTCTAGTGTTTATCATCTGACTTCATAGTACAGGTGAAGAATATCCATGTTTTCAGAAATGAGAACATAGATGTTATTCTCTTTTACATCTGCAGGTGTGAGACTTGTACACCTTGTCTGAGATATTATCATGAGAATGAGTTATTCACATACTGCATTCTGCTTCCTGCATTTCTCTGTGTCTCTCTCTCTCTTTCTGAGGAGTCTCATACATGTTGTAATTGTATATACAATTCTAAGATCAGCAGATGTTCATTTAGTAATTATTATCTCTGCTTTTGTAATTTCATATGCTAACAATGATTCTTAGTTGCTTCAGCATCAGAGACTATTCTCATCAAAGATGACAATGCTGCTAAGACTACTCTCTTTCACTCTTAAGCTTCTTTCATTACTTTCTCTTTCTTCTCTATGAGAAAGATTGTGTGTATATCAGATTATAAGTGTTCAGTCTCAGATGACTTCTGCTGTTATTTATTCAGTTCTGTGCCTTCTTCTTCTTCTATTTCTTTCATCTTCATCTCTTCTGCTCTGGCTTCTGATTCTGCAGATTCTACACTCTTCTTCAATTTCTCTACACATACACATGCGCATTTCTATATTGGCATTTCAGTCAATCTTGTGATAAATGATATTAATGTTGTATGCAGAGTAGTAGAGGAATCAGAGACATGTATGATATTGTTGTGAGAGCAGCTTGCAGCCCTTGAATCTCTTGCAGACCTTGAGTTTTGAGATTTCCTTTATTTTTTGATGTTTTTCAGGTGATGTGATGTTGAAAATAGATTAAATGTGTAATATATGAAAATGAATGAGATGTTGTATAATAATATTTGTCTTTTTCAGTCAACTCTTATAATTGATGATCAATTCATTATCTCTTTTCTTTTCTTATACTTTTTCTTTATCTGCTAGTCACTACTCTTATGTGACCTCTATCTGATACAGTGTTTGATGACTAGGTTCAGCAGCTTTCATCTTTTATAATTCTGTCTTATGCATTACACTGTCTCTCTTCACCTGCTCAGATCACTACAGTAAACAGCTTATTAAAACTAATCTCATCTGATCTCTGAGCATTCTTAGAGATTGAGATGACTTTATCTCATGTATTTACAGATGTTTCAGATAGTTCATTCTCTGTAATCTCTGTGATTGAACTGATATAAACAGTTAAATTCAGCTCTGAATTTCTTTTTCTTCTGTGACCTGACTCATGTGTAAGTCTGTTACTTTGAGATCACTCTTTGTTACATTATATTCACTGTCTGCAGTGCATTATTATATGACTGACTACAGTCTCATCACTTATTGAAGTGTGATATTTATCTGATTTCTTCATTTCTTCTCATTCTTTTCTTATAATTGTGAAAAGATCAGAATAAGTGAGATCATCTGATTCATAAGTATCTATGATTTCTCTTACTTTATAAGACTTTTCAATTATAAGTCTCTTCTTTTTCAACACTGATGATAATACTGTAGATAATCATAATTCACTCAGATCTTGCATCTTTACTTTCATAAGTTATAAATCATTTATTAAGTTATGTAAGATCTGTTCCTCTGATTCTTTCAATGTGTATATTCTCAGAGAATGTGATTTGAGTATTTTATATAGCTTAAATCACCTAGATTGAAACTTCTCAGAACTCTCATTATATATGAGAACTCATGTTCTCATCTTGAGACTCAATTTCTTAACTAGTGAGTCTCATATTCTTTTCAATTGAATTGCTCAGTTCAGGAGTAACTCATTAGCTTTTATGCATGTGTGACTGATCTCTTTCAATCTTGGTTTCACATCCGCGACTGCTGTGTCTGCAACTGCTACTGCTGCATTCATAACTGCTATTTCTGCTGTGTTTGCAACTGCTCTCTCCCTCACCTTTTCTGAAGCATTCTTCAGGATGCGCGGATGCAATCCATACAACAGGTAGAATGGTGAATACTTGAAGACTGCATGCTGTCAAATCCGCATGGCCAATAGCACCTGCCTGAGATATTCATCTCATAGTCTCATAGGCTTGCTCACTAGATATTTTATCAGCATGTTGCTCAAGATTTCATTCAAGCATTTCATCTTTTCATTCATCTGTAGATGATATAACATTGTTCTACAATGTCTTGTCTGTAACTGGTTCATGAAATGTCTCACTGCTCCTCTCATGAGATTTGCACTGTTATCAGTTAGAATCTCATGCAGCATTTCATAGTTGACATAGATCTCATCATGTAGAAACTTTGCTATCATCTTCTCTGTTACCTCTGGAACTGCTTTTATAACTGGCCAGCCAGTAGTGTAATCAATAGCAGTGATTATTCATTGATTTTCATTTAGTGTTCACAGCAGTATGTCTATGAGATTCACTTCTCATCATTCAAACAGTTGTATTATACACTTTATCTGATGTTGTGCTTTCTCATGTTCTAATTCTTTCTTAGATTCTTTCACAACCTGACAATTCAGACACTTGTGAGTGTACATCTGAATATTCTCAGCCATGCTTAGTCAGTATGCTCTTGATTTGAGTACACTTATGAGTTCAGAGCTTTCTAAGTGACTGAATTCCTTGTGTATATGAGTCACTAAGTCACATCTAAATGAAGATTCTAGATAGAGAGCTTCTGTGTATTCTAGATCATGATAAAGCACAACATTGTTTTTCAATTTCCTCAGCTTGAAGTTCAGAAGCATCTCTTCTACTACTTTTATAAGACATTTATTATTCAACACCTTGTCATTCTCTAAGCAAGAGATCATGATATTCACTCATTCTGATTCCTTACATTCTCTCAGTGCATTTAACACAAACATTTCTTATATCTGATTTGCAGAATTCTCACTTATGAAATCAGATCTGTAACTGATTACATCAGGCATCACAGCACCTGATCTCTTTCAGTATTTGATATGAAGATTATACACTTGAAACTCTGAGATTCAACATGCTAAGTATTTGAAAGATTTTATTATCAATTATAGATAGACAAGACTTTCATAATTCATGATCACTGTTATCATATGCTTGTTGTTGATATATCTATTTCATAACATCAGTATATGCTTGATCACTAGTAATTTCTTTTCATACACTGAATAATTGAGCTCAGTGTCTGATAATTTTCTATCATTATATATCACCAGATGCAGCTTGCTGTTCTTACTCATCTATAGAAGAGCATCTCTGATAGCTCATTCAGATACATTCATCTCAATGTAGAAAGATTTATTATAATCTGATTGAATAAGCACTGAGAATGTTATTACACATTTTCTCAGTGTGAGAAAAGTCTCTTTATATATAATATTTCAGATGATTGAATAAAACTTCTTCTTTCACAGATTTGCATTTATTTCTCTTAAGAAATCTGAGAGTGATGTAGATATTCATACAAAATCCTTGATAAATCTACAGTAGTAGAAGATTAACTCAAGAAACTATTATATATGATATATATTTCTCAGTCATGATTAATTCACTATGACATTCAATTTCTCTGAGATGAGATGTATACAGTCATCACTCACTACATATTCTACAAACTTCAACTCTTTCATTTTAAACACATACTTGATTGATTTGATATAGAGCTTATACTCTGCTAGAGTTGTAAGCACTTCATTGAGATACTTCAGATATTCATTATATGAGTTTGAAAAGACTAGAATATTATCAAGATATATGAGATATGAGATTTTATTCTGTTTATAAAGAATCATATTCATTATTATTTAAAAGATAATGAGTACATTTGTCAGATTAAATAGTATTATCAGAAATTCAAACTTTCTTCATTGTGTATTAAACACAGTTCACAGAACTGACAGTTCATCTACACAGATCTGTCAGTATTCTGAGAGAAGATCAATCTTTAATAGATATCAGACATTTCTGACTGTATTTAACTGTTGTTGAATTTATAACAGTGAATATTCATTCTTGATCATAAGCTTATTGAGTACTTAATAATCAATACACATCTGTTACTTCTTACTCATCTTTTTCATGAATAGAACTGAAAAGCCTCACACACTTGATGAGAATTATATAAGATCATATTCTAGAAAGTCAGTGATCTGACACTTCTGTTCTTCAAGATATATTTATGACAGAGAATACACATTCTGATTGACTGGTTTTGCATTCCCTGTGTCAATCTCATGTACAAATCCTCATTTCAGTAGCAATTCCAGTGAAAGATCTGTTCAGAAGATCTTCTCATGCTTCTTCAGAAGCTTCTTCATACACTTATTCTTCTGTATATCTTTTATATTGATTTTCTTCACTTCTGAGTTCTGTATGACATACAGAATGCTTTCAGATGAGATCTTGCAAATCATTCTCTTTACTTGTTAATGTATAAGCAGATTTAATCCTTCTATATCAGAGACATGAAATATTCTTCTCATATCAGTTAATAGAATTGTATGAACTGTTTTCTTTCTATCAGTCAACTGCATATGACATGTACATCATTGAATCTGTGAATTGAATCTTTGAAATCAATCAAGTCTGAGAATAAGGTCATATTTCACATTCTGCAGCTCTCACACTCAAATATAGCAGATCATTCTTCAAAGTGCAAGAGAACTCTTACTTTTGCAGATAATATCAAATATCAGTTATCAGATAATCTTATGCATTGAAGATTCTTCACTCAGTAGACCTCTTTCAATCTTCAGATCATATAATTATTAATATATTATATAGAAGCTTCTGTATCTACTAACACTTTTACAGCTATCTCTCAATTCTTACTCAAGTGCCTCTTATACATTAACATTTCAGGCTTCAAGATATTGAGATGAGTGTTCACTTTATTCTTACCTGCATCTCAGTCAGAAGTCTTCTTTCTCTTAATATTCACAGAATTCAGAGAGTTATCTAATACAGACATCTCTTTCACTTTGAAGACTTTTCATAGAATATTAGTGAGTGTCTTCAAGCTCACTGATTCTGCTAGTTTTTTGACTCTCTTGCTTCTCTTGACTGTGTACACTGAGTGTAATCTTTTACATTATGATTTTGACATTTACAGTTGAAGCAAGCTTAATACTCATAATATCAAGATTTTCATTCAGAGAATCTCTTTTTCAGAGAATTCAGTACTTTAGTAATAGTATTCAGATCTAGATTCATCATATTCAGATGTATAACTTGTATCATAGAAGTCTGATTATCTGTTCTTCACTGAGATATACTCAATTGCAGTATTTTCTATCATAATTGACTCACTTATTTCTATACTATGAGAATATTATATGCTTTCTTCACTGTGCCTGACTATGAGGTTAAGCATTTTCATTCTGCTCTCAACTCAGATGTAAGATTATGAATAAAGATCTATAAACAGAAAGATGTTGAAAACTCTTCATTCAATATAAGATAGTATAAGCTGAAGTGTATGAAGTATAATATAAGATCACTTACTTATCTACACTCAGTGAAGTATTTATAACACTTATCTCACACATTCACTTTCTCAAAGTTGTGCAAGATTTATTTAGAAAACTTATTTCATATTCATGAGAATAAATATTGCTTTAGATCTGTAAGATTCATCTTTTCACTAGTTATTTATAATGACTTTGCTTTTCTGTATAGAAACACAGTAAATCTTAAGACTTGTTGAAATTCTGTTAACTGTCTGTCTGTGAGTTCACATTCAATCTGATAATATAATTGCATCTGACTTAGTCAGCTGATTACAGCATTATTTTTTCAGTTATTATTAAAGCTTAGTAACTTCAGCAGATCTCTCAGCTTGATATATTTCATACTCAGATTCTCATTCTGCACAGCAGTCTCTGATAATGTGTATACTTCTGAAGAAATCATGAATAATCATGATAAGAGCTTCAGGTTCAGTATAGTTATCTATCTGTATAAACATTTAATTTCCTGCTGCAGGCCTAAGATCTGGTTTTCTCTATTCTTATTGATGATGATGATTGCATCAGTGAAGCTCTTCATAGTGAATACTTGATCTGCAGTGAATATCAATTGTTGTTTAACTTCTGTCTCAGTCTGTCACTGTGTATACAAGGCCTCAATCTTGTTTAGAATTCTCATACATATTCAGAGCTTTGATTTCAGTTCAGTGATTTCAGTCACTTTTCTTACTGCTTTGAGTAAACTCTCTGAGAGGTTCTGCATATCTTTCAGTTCAGGTAGCAGAGAAGAGTATTGTTCATATCAGCTAGAGAAGGTATTCATTTCAGTGATTTCTTATTGATTGTATGATATCTATTATTATATCACTGTATCATTATATGATTTCTGTTATCATCATACAACTTCAGTGATAATCACTCTCTCTTTTATCCTTCTTTTAAGTAGGGAGTGAACTTCTTTGAATCTGGTTCACTGCTCTCATCTTCTTTCTCACATCTCATTCATTCGCATCTTATATGTGGCATTCGCCTGGGTATGGAGTTTTCCCTTAACAAGTGAAGCAGCATTAATCAGATGCTCTTTCACTCACTGCTCTTTATACACTATCTTTTGAGACATTCTAGAACCACACTGACATGATAACTATGAATCACTTTGTAGACAGAATTATCATGCTCTGAAGAAGTCTGCACTTCTCACTGGTTTTTAGACATGCTATCAGATGTGATTCAAAGGTTGCTTAAGCCAGCATATGATTACAGGCGTACGCCGGCTTCTTATATATTGAATCTCATATGCTAAATTAATTAGTGGCCGCTATGGCCCCCTTTACATTCGTACGCTAGTAGTTCGGAAGCGGCCGCGTTATTATCCGACAGTCATACGTTCTTCCGAACCACAGTTAGAGATAATATTTCAAAGAGAAAATCTTCTGAGTATTCAAAACCTTGGTGGAATGAGAATATCTCATCTAAAAGGAAAGAATTAGCTACTGCTAGAAGAGATTGAAAGAATGATGTAATATCTAATGAAGAGTTCAAAGCTGTCAGAAATGAATATTTTTCAGATATTAAAAAAGCTAAAACAGACTGCTGGAATAAATTTCTTGAAGAAGCACAAGGAAAGGAAGTTTTTAAAGCTTTTAACTATACTAAAACAAGAAGTGTAGCAACACTTTCAATCTTAGAATATGAGTTTCAGAATGAATCATATACAGCAAACTCTTTTGAGGAAAAATATCAAGCTTTTATGAGAACTCTCTTTCAATACTCATCAGATTCAGATTCAGAGGAAGAGAATATATCACTTCTTAACTATATTGATGAAAATGACTGGGAATGGCCTGATCTTACTCAAGATGAATTAGAGTCAGCTATTTTCTCAAGTTCAGTTAAGACTGCTGCAGGGCCTGATTCAATTAATCACTTGATTATTCAAAATACATACTCCTACTTAAAGAATGAATATTTTGAGCTCTTTTTCAATCTCTTGAAAAATGAATATCATTCTGAATGCTGAAGAGAAGTCACTGAAGTGATTCTTGCAAAGCCTAATAGAAAAACTTCAATTTCTAAGTCATATAGAGTAATATCTCTATTGAACTGTCTAGAAAAGGTTTTAGAAAAGATAATAGCTACTCAACTATCTTTTATAAGCTCTGTCAGTAATTCTCTTTTATTCAGTGAATAAATGAGAGATAGAAAACAGTGTTCTGCAATTGACACTGTTCTCTCAGTTGTTCATAATATTCAAATAGCAAAGTATGAAGATCTGGTCTCAACTGCAGTTTTTATTGATATAAAAGAAGCATTTGATCATGTTTCAAAGTCAAAGCTAATTCAGACATTGAAGATGTTAAAACTGCCACTTTCTCTAATAAAATGAATTAACTGTTTTATATCTAAAAGAATTATACAACTTTTCTTTGATGAAATGAAACAAGACAAGACTGAGATAAAAATAGAAGTATCACAAGAATCTTCAATCTCACTCATTTTATTTGCAATATACACTGCATATCTATTCAAGAATAGAAATATGAGAATAGTGAGATCTTCAAGTTATGTGAATGATATTGATCTAGTCTACAGCTCAAAAACTATTAAAGAGAATTTGAAAGTGATTGAAGAAGCTGCAAAGAAAATCTTTGTTAGAGCAGATATTAATCAAATTCAATTTGATATGAATAAAACTGAGTTAATTCATTTCTTTTCTAGATTCAATGAGAAAGAACTGTCTCTATCTCTTTTAAATAAAGAGATTAAACTCAGTGTAAATGTCAAATGATTAGAAGTATGGTTAAACTTCAAGTTGAACTTTAAATATCACATTCAACAAAGAACTGTCAAGATAGAAAGGCTATTGAACAACATTATCAGACTATCAAATACAGAGAGTGGTCTATTCTTCCAGGCTATGAGACAGTTATATATAGCCTGTATTACATCAGTAGCTGATTATGAAGTTCAAGTTTGATGAAATAATCAAGGGAATTTCACTGAACTCTTTCAAAGTCTGTAAAACAGAGCCTTGAGAAGAATTCTGGGAGCATTCAAATCATCTTCTATTAAAGTAATGGAAATTGAAGCTTCAATTCCTTCTTCTGTCATTAGATTTGAAAAGGCCTGTATGAATTATGCTCTGAGAGTTATAAAGATGAGCTCAAATCATATAATCAGAGAAAGAGTCTTGTCTTCATTTTCATCAATTAACTCTGAAAATGAACTGGATTGAAATAGATTTCTTGATTGAAATGAAAATGATTCTTCAAAGAAAATGTCTTCTCAACTTTACAGACTATTCTCTCTGATTAAAAATCAATTTTCTTCTTTAAATGTTGAAAAAGTGAATCATGAGAAGTTATCTCCCTGGAGAGAAAAGCTTGAATCTCTTATAGACTTACAAATAAGTGAACTATCAAAAGAGAAAAAATGTGAACAGCATTTGAAGAGAATTTCTACAATCAATATAAAAGACTCTATTCTGATTTATTCAGATGACTCAAAGAATGAGAATCTGAATAGATTAGATGCAGGCATTGCTTATACTGAAGATAATATCAATTTTATCTCAGATTTCTGGAATCTAGGCTGTGAATCTGAAGTCTTTGATACTGAACTATTTGTAATAGTAAAAGCTTTCAAACTCATAGAGATAAAATCTCATAAAAGAGGAAATAGTTTGAAAGAGGCATGGATATTCTCTGATAGTCAAGCTGCTTTAAAAAGACTTAGAAATAGTCAGATTCATAATGATCAAATGAATCTTGAACTGATTTTAAACTCTGTTTTGAAAATTCAAAAGAGAAGAACATCAAAGCTGATAATTCATTTACACTGAGTTCCTACTCATATGAATATTCATGGCAATGAATTGGCTGATTCAGCTGCAAAAAAGGGTGCAGAATTAAGCAGATCTATTCAAAAAGTTATGTTCTGGTCTTTTATACAGAGAAAAATAAAAGAATCTTGTTTAGACAAGTGAAATGAAAGCTGGCAGAAACAAAAGAAGAGTATACATTATTCAAGATTTGAAACAAAACCCAAGTGAAAATCTTGTTCAATTAAATGTAAAAAGAAAATATTCTCATCTATAATACAGCTGAAACTAGAACATGGCTATTTCAAATCTTATATACAAAGATTTGATGATAGATTTGACTTAATAGAATGCTCATTCTGCAATGCAAATGAAAATCCTGAGCATATTGTAATGCACTGTGTGTTATACAATAGTCTCAGAGTCAGATTGAAAGAGAAGTATGATCTAAATCAATTAAATATGAGATTCTTATTCTCAACTGAGACAGGAATTAAATATTTAATAGACTTTCTATCAGAAACTCAAGCAGCTATAAGAAAATGGCTAAATTCAGAATTATCTGAATATGAAGAGGAGGAAATCAATCAGATATAGTCTGTTAAAACAGCTATATACTATCTTTTAATAATTTGTTTTGTTACAGTCTTTCTTTACTTTATCTTTTTCTTTCAATTTCTTTCTGTCTATCTATTTAATGTGTCTATCTTTAAGACTGTGTTCTCTTTTCCTTTGTCATGATATTGTCAAATGATTTCAAAGTATCAGAAGATGTTAAAACACTGCAATTTGTAAACAGTTTTTGTATTCTGAGCTGAAATTTTCTGATTTTGCATATCTGAAATTGATGAATGTATAATAGTTAACTTTACAGATATAGGAAAAACTCTGAGAACTAAAATTTCTCAGGTAGATGTCATAGTCTCTGACTGCATACATCTATAATTGAAGAATAATAATAATAATAATAATAATAATAATTATAAAGAAAGTTAGTTTACAGTTCTACAGATTGAAACTGTTATCTAAGTTATAGATATATAATATTTTTCATATCTCTTTACTTATAAATATAAGAAATTCTCAGAAGAGAACTCTATAACTCATCACTCTATTTATAAAGTATTAGAGAGTGAAAGAGAATATCAGCTTAAAGAGATTATTAACTTAGAGAAGTAAGATTATAAGCTCTGATTCAAGATTCAATGATAAGAGTATTCTGATAAGATGAATAAGTTCACTTAAGAATTATCTGAGTAGATAAGACATCTGCAGAAGCTGAGATATAACTTTCATACTGTGAATTCTGATAAGTCAGAATGATACAGTCTTCACTAAGAATCTGATTATAATAATGATATTAACACTATTATTTATAAATTCTAGTCTATAAAATAATGAGTTTCTACTGAGATGAACAGTCTGTGATGTATACAAAGAAAAGAAGAAATCATACTCTTATTAAAGTTAAAAAATAAGAAAATAAAAACAGAACTATGAACACAATTTAGAGATTAACAAAGAAAAAATAAAGAAAATTCATACTTATATTCTCAATACTTATAATACTTAATTCTCTTACAACTATCAATTTCTCTCTTCAAAGAAGCAGAGAGTATCATACTCATAATACAGATAATTGTTATATTTGATATGAAGACTGTCAGAAATGCTCAGACTTCAGAGAAGCTGAATATCAAAGTATATACAGTTATAGCAGAGTCTTGAGAGCTGACTGTCTATGTATATAATCAGATATTTCTTATGAAGCTGTGTTCACTTTCTCAGTTATACTGAAGTATTCAGCCTGAAAATAATTGAGATATGAAAAGAAGACTTATCTGCTCAGATCAACTTCTGTCATGAATTTATAACATTCACATTGTCTTGATTATCTAGATTTTATAAGTACTTGAAGACTTATCTCTCATTGATAATGAGATTGCAGAAATGCGCTGTGACATGAGAATCATTGATAGAGAACCTAGGCATATTTGTATATACCTGATCAGAGATTGTATAAGTAGAAAAGAGATGATTGTAGACCTGCAGAGCTGCAAAAGACACTGACAAAACTGAGAGCTTTACAAGAACTATCAGCTAGAGTCTGTAAGAAATTACTTATAAGAAGACTTACAGTAAAGAGAGAAACTGTACTACTTAAAGTCAGAAACTGATCTGAGAGAGATATGAAATTGACTGCTGATCTGAAGATCAGATGTGATGATGAGACTGAGAGAGATAAAGACACTATTATAAGTGATAGCATTCCTGCTTCATCAGCTGATAAAAAGTGACTAGAAAAGTTACAGAGATATCTATGAGAAGCTCAGCAGCAGTCAGACATTATTTATAAAGATATTAAAATTGAAAAAAATTTTATTCTTAGAAAGTTCTTGAATTAATATACAGATATTATCAGAAACACTCTCTCTCTGTCATCTGAATAAAAACACTTTATGAATGAATAAGAATACTCACAGTTTATAAAGATAAGAGCTGTTATAAAAAAAGAGAAAAGAAGATGAGATTCTGTGAACAGATCTGAGATATTTATACTACTCTAGAGAGGTTTGCTTACACTGTAAGTAATTCTGTGAAACAGTCAGATTACTTCAGTAAATAAAGACTGATTATGAATTACAGATCTGAATCTTTCTATATGACTATAAAGAGTGATTACAGACTATGAACATCTTGATTCTACAATTCTACAGAGTTGATAAAAGAATGAAAAATTCCTCACAATTCTACAGTATTAAAGAACAATAATTTGTGAGAATAAGTAAAAGATTAACTCATAAATACTTCTCTTTGATAAGAATGATCTCACAGAGAGTGATTCATCTGTGAGATAAATCTATGTGATAATTATATAAGAATCTTATGAAAATGATTGAGAGTCAATCAGAACTCTTCTGTATGAAAGATATGAGATAAATCTGTATAATAGTCAGAGAAGAATCTGTAAATTATAAAGAATCTCATGAAATAAGAAACTGAGTAACAGACTCTTTTCTCTTTGTAATAATAAGAAATTTTTCCTCACTGAGATTTTTTATAGATATGAAGAGTTTTTAGTGAGTATCACTGCAGTGCTGAGCTGATTCTATGAAGTCACTCAGTGAAAGGCTTCACAGATAAAGTCTTAGAGAGAGAGAAATATATAAGAAATCTCACTTCTCATAGATTCTTTATCTCTATTTCTATCTCTTATATAATTAATAGAGTTAGCAGTCCTTGACTACACACAACTATATAGACTGAAGTTCACAAATACTATTCATAACTCAGCTTGAATGCTATTATATATTTAATCTTTACATTTTATCTTTCTACCGCGAATACTTCTAGTAGTTAACAGTATATATCACGCCAAGCTGCAAAGACCTGAATAATCGCCTGCGAGTACTTATTCTTACAAATATTCTGATTCTAATCTTAGATATGATTACATAGTTAGTCTAGCTATAAGTCTCTTTATAAGTAATTTCTTATAGATTATAGCTGATAGTTTCTGTAAAGCTCTTAGTACTGCTAGTAATCTCTGCAGTTTTATAGATCTATAATCATCTTTCTTCTATCTGTATAATCTCTGATTAGATATATGTAAATATGTTTAAATTCTCTATTAATAATTCTTATATCACAGTACATTTCGGAAATTTTAATATTAACAGAAGATAAGTCTCTGAGTATTTATAAAATTCAGATAATTAAGATAATGTAAATACTATAAATTTATAACAGAAGTTAATCTGAGTAGATAAGCTCTCTCTTCATATTTTAATAATTTTCAGACTGAATACTTCAGTATAACTAAGAGAGTGAATATAGCTTTGTAAGAAATATCTGATAATATATATAGATAATCAGTCTTCAAGACTCTGCTGTAACTATATACACTCTAATATCTGACTCTCTTAAAGTTTATATATTTTCAGTAATCTTTATATTAAATATAATAACTGTTTATATCACAGATATAATACTCTTTGCTTCTTTGAAAAGAAGAATTAATAGTTATAAAGAAGTTAAATATTAGAGATAATAAGAATATAAGTATAAGTTTTCTTTATTTTTTTCTTTATTAATTACTAAATTGTATATATAGCTTAGTCTTTATTTTTATTTACTTTTTAACTTTAATAATAATATGATTTCTTCTTCTCTTTGTAGATACTATAGACTGTTTATCTTAGTAAAAACTTATTATCTTTATAAACTAAAGTTTGTAAATGACAGTATTAATATCTTTATTATAATCAGATTCTTAGTGAAGATTATATTATTTTAACTTATTAAAATTCACAGTATAAAAGTTATATCTCAGGTTTTACAGATATCTTATCTACTTAGATAATTCTTAAGTGAACTTATTTATCTTATCAGAATACTATTATTACTAAATTTTAAATCAGAGTATATAATCTTACTTCTCTGAGTTAATAATTGCTTTAATCTGATATTCCTTTTCACTCTCTAGTACTTTATAAATACAGTAATAAGTTACAGAGTTCTCTTCTAAAAATTTCTTATATTTATAGTGTGAAAGATGTAAAGCTTACTTAATTAAAAAGATTACTAGCTTGTAAGAAGTTATATAATGAAAAAATTAGTAAGCTACATTATATAATCTGATACTCTTACTTATTAGAGTAACTATACACTATACTATAAATAAAATTCACCTTTATTATTATTATTATTATTATTATTATTATTATTCTTTTATTATATTTATATATAAGCAGAGCTTATAATAAGTTCTTATGTAATGTTAAATACAGATTAAGTGTTGATTATACAGAAGGAAATACAGGTGTTAATATAAGAAGTCTACACTGAATAGATTGATATAATATTTATGAATCTTATATAATAAAGAGAAAAACATGAGAGAAGAAAAGAAAAGAGAAAGTATGAGAATCAGTGATCAGAGTGAATATATATATGTGTATACAGTGATATATATAGTGAAGCTTCAAAGTGAAAGAATAGAAATTCTGTGATATATATAGTAAAGCTTCAGAGCAGAAGAATAGAAATTCTATAAGTCTTTCAACTGAAAATCAGTGACTAAGAATCAGAGCTTTAAGTGAAAATACAGAAATCTATGAAGTGTAATGAAATAGTCTATATAATTGATTGAATACAGTCTATCACATTAGTCTCTTCTTTTCTGACGTGAGATTATGCATAGTTTTCATTGATCAAGAGCCGCAGTCTTAGATAATACAGAACTCAGAATTCTGATCAGATGATTATAACTAACTCATTTCACATAATAATAATAATATTATTATTATTCTTCAATTATAGATGTATATAGTCAGAGACTATAACATCTATCTGAGAACTCTTAGTTCTCGGAGTTTTTCCTATATCTATAAAGTTAACTATTATACATTTACCAATTTCAGATATGCAAAATCAGAAAATTTCAGCTCAGAATATAAAAACTGTTTATAAATTACAGTATTTTAACATCTTCTGATACTTTGAAATCATTTGATAATATCATGACAAAAGAAAAGAGAACACAGTCTTAAAGATAGACATATTAAATAGATAGATAGAAAAGAATAAAAAAAAGTAAAAGTAAAGTAAAGAGAGACTATAACAAATTAAAATTATTAAAAGATAGTGTATAGCTGTTTTAACAGACTATATCTAATCAATTTTCATCTCTTCATATTCAGATATTTCTGAATTCAGCTGTTTTCTTATAGCTGCTTGAGTTTCTGATAGAAAGTCTATTAAGTATTTAATTCCTGTCTCAGTTGAGAACAAGAACCTTATATTTAATTAATTTAAATTATACTTCTTCTTCAATCTGACTCTGAGACTATTGTATAATACACAATGTATTATAATATACTCAGGATTTTAATTTGCATTGCAGAATGAGCATTCTATTGAATTAAATCTATTATTAAATCTTTGTATATATGATTTGAAATAATCATGTTCTAGTTTTAGCTGAATTATAGATGAAAATATTTTCTTTTTACATTTAATTGAACAAGATTTTCACTTAGATTTTATCTCAAATCTTGAATAATGTATACTCTTCTTTTATTTCTGTCAGCTTTCATTTCACTTGTTTAAATAAGATTCTTTTATCTTTCTCTTTATAAAACATCAGAACACTGTTCTTTGAATAGATATGTTTAATTCTGATCTCTTTTTTACTACTGAATTAGTCAATTCATTGTTATGAATGTTTATATAAGCAGAAACTTAGTGTAGATGAACTATAAGTTTTACTAATCTTCTCTTTTAAATCATTATAACAGAATTTAAAATCAGTTCAAGATTCATTTAACTATTATGAATCTGACTATTTTTAAGTCTTTTCAAAGCAGCTTGACTATCAGAGAATATTCATATCTCTTTCAAGTTATTTTCTCTTTTATAATATTTTTATCTTAATAAGTTTGAAAGCTTTTACTATTGTAAATAGTTCAGCATCAAAGACTTCAGATTCACAGCTCAAATTTCAGAAATCTGAGATGAAATTGATATTATCTTCAGTGTAAGCAATGTCTGTATCTAATCTGTTCAAACTCTCATTTTTTTTGAGTCATCTGAGTAAATCAGAATTGAGTCTTTTATATTAATTGTAGAGATCTTCTTTAAATACTATTCATATTCTCTCTCTTTAGATAGTTCACTTATTTATAAGTCTATGAAAGATTCCAGCTTTTCTCTTCAGAGAAGTATCTTCTCATGAGTAATTTTCTCAATATTTAATGAAGAAAATTGATTTTTAATCAGTGAATATAGTCTATACAGTTGAGAGAGCATTTTCTTTGAAGCACTATTCTCATTTCAATTCAGTTCATTTTCTGAGTTAATTGATGAAAATGAAGAAGAGACTCTTTCTGTAATTATATGATTTAAGCTTATCTTCATGACTCTTATACTGTAATTTGAAAACAGTTTTTGTATTCTAAGCTGGAATTTTCTGATTTTGCATATCTGAAATTGATAAATGTATAATAGTTGACTTTATAGATATAGGAAAAACCCTGAGAACTAAAAGTTCTCCGATAGATGTCATAGTCTCTGACTGCATACATCTATAATTGAAGAATAATACTAATAATAATAATAATAATAATCATGACTCTCAGAGCATAGTTCATGCAGGTCTTTTTAAATTGAATAGCAGAAGATGAAATTGAAGCTTCAATTTCCATTGCTTTAATAGAAGATGATTTGAATACTCTTAGAATTCTTCTCAAAGCTCTGTTTTACAGACTTTGAAAGAGTTCAGTGAAATTATCTTGATTATTTTATCAAACTTGAACTTCATAATCAGCTACTAAGATGATACAAGCTACATATAATTATCTTATAGTCTTCAAGAATAGATCTCTCTCAGTATTTAATAGTCTGATTACACTATTCAGTAGTCTCTCTGTCTTGATGATTCTTTATTAAATATAATATTTAAAATTCAACTTGAAGTTTAATCATACTTGTAATCATTTAACATTCAAACTGGGTTTAATCTCTTTATTCAAAAGAGTTAGACTTAGTTCTTTCTCATTAAACCTGGGAAAAAAGTGAATTAGCTCAATTTTATTCATATCAAATTGAATTAGATTGATATCTGCTCTAACAAAGATTTCCTTTACTGCTTTCTTAATTACTTCTGAATTCTCTTTAATTGTCTTTGAACTGTAGAGTAGATCAATATCATCTACATAACTTAGAGATCTCACTATTTTCATCTCTCTATTCTTGAATAGATATGCAGTGTATTATTATATTGCAAATAAAACAGATGAGATTGAAGATTCTTGTGATACTTCTATTTTTATCTCAGTTTTATCTTGTTTTCTTCCATCAAAGAATAGTTATATAATTCTTTTAGATATGAAACAATTGACTCATTTTATTAGAGAAAGTGACAGTTTTAACATCTTCAAAGTTTGAATCATCTTAGACTTTGACACATGATCAAATGCACCTTTTATATCAATAAAAACTGCAGTTAAGACCAGGCCTTCATGCTTTGCTACTTGAATATCATGAATAACTGACAGAACAGTATCAATTGCAGAACATTGTTTTCTATCTCTCATTTATTCATTAAATAGAAGAGAATCACTAATAGAGCTTATAAAAGATAATCTAGTAGCTATTATCTTTTCTAGAATTTTTTTCAAACAGTTCAACAGAGATATTACTCTATATAACTTAGAAATTAAAGCTTTTCTATTTGATTTTGTAAGAATTACTTTAGTAGCTTCTCTTCAGCATTCAGAATGATAATCATTTTTTAAGAGATTAAAAAAGAGCTCAAAATATTCATTCTTCAAGTAGAAATATATGTTTTGAATAATTAAGTGATTGATTGAATCAGGCTCTGCAGCAGATTTAATTGAACTTGAGAATATAGCTGACTCTAGTTTATCATGTGTAAGCTCAGATCATTCCCAGTTATTTTCATTAATATATTCATGAAATGACATATTATTCTCTTCTAAATGTGATGAGTTTTGAAAGAGAATTCTCATAAAAGCATGACACTTTTTCTTAAAAGAGTTTGCTGTATATGATTCATTCTGAAATTCATATTCTAAGGTTAAAAGCTTTGCTACACTTCTTGTTTTAGTATAGTTAATGACTTTAAAAACTTCTTTTTCTTATACTTCTTTAAGAAATCTATTCTAGCAGTTTATTTTAGCTCTTTTAATATCCAAGAAATATTCATTTCAGATAACTTTGAACTCTTTATCAGATATTAAGTTATTCTTTCAATCTCTCTCAGCAGTGACTAATTATTTTCTTTTAGAAGTGATATTCTCATTTCATCAAGATTTGAAATACTCAGAAGACTTTTTCCTTGAAATATTTTCTCTAATACTTGTTAAAAGAATAGATGTAATCAGCTTTACTCTATTCTTAAGTGTTTTATTTGAGATATCTTGACTCTGATTTCAATAGAGTGTACTTTACTTTTCAGATTTCAGCTATTTTACACTTTCTTCAACTGCTTTTCAATCAGCTTTTTCAAAGTTATACTGATTAGAGAGAAGAGGATTTTCACTCATTTATTTTTCACTCAGTTCAATATTAAATTGAATGATCTCATGATATGATTCTGAGGTCTCATTTGAATTAATAAATCAGTTTATAAGTGTTTTTTTAATTAGATTTAATGATATGAAAGTTAGATCTATAATAGATTTTTATTTCATGTCTTTTCTAAAGAATGTTTATTGATCAGACTTGCTAACTAAATCTATTAAATGTTTAAAAGTTTATTTAATCAGTTTATCTACTTTTACTGCTCTTCTGTATTCTGAATTTTATCAGAGATGATGTGCATTGAAGTCTTCTATAATGATAGAGTTTTTTAAGAGAATTATATTCAAAAATCCTCTGTTAATTATTCAGATATTATTGTTTTCTTTCAATGACTTTTCATTATAGATATTTATGAGTTGAATGATATCAAACTCATTCTCTTTATCTATAATATCACTCACCAGAATATCAGGGTCAGACATGATATCAAATCTCAGATTAAATTAATATCTTGAGCTTTTTCTCTCATAAATCACTACTCTTGATTTTATCTCAGATTTTTCAGGTAGAAAGCAGTAATAGCTTGAATGAGAAATGATATACTTTTACTCAGCATCAAAGTTTGATTCTTGAAGAAGTACAAAGTTAACTTTTTATTTAAATGTAATCTGAAGATAAGAATAAATATAATTTGAGTTTCTATTCATATTGTTTTGAATAAATGTGATTTTTGAAGAATTTTTAAACTTTTCTTTTTATTTTTATTGTATATTCATACTAAAAGAGAGTAGAAATAGAGCAGAATTTAATCACTATTATCTGATAGTAGATTATAACTGTTTTGAAAAGCAGGAATTTCAACTGCTTATATTCTTTCTAGTTTATCAACAGAGTCATGTTTCAATTCTCGAATTTTAACAGATATTTAAGAATTCAAATTCTATTTGTGTTTAACTGAAGAATTTGAGTTTTAGAATTTAAATAATTAAGAGTTTCTTCTCTTTGAGCTTATAGTTGTAGATTTACTGACTTGACTATTATCTTCAGTTTTAGATTGACTTTAAGCTTCTTCTTTTCTCCAGTTCTTTTAAATTCTTGAAGCAAATGTGTATTCTTTTGAACTAGATACATGCTTTTCTTTGCAGTTAGAGCATTTAAGCAGAGTATATTAGTATATTTCATCTCTTTTTAAGCATATTTCACATTTATACTCACTAGTTTTGTGATCTTTAGCATAGAACTTACATTTTATATCTCTGAAATAAGAGATTACAAAGTGTTCATATCTTTGACAGTTGAACACTGTGTTTGTGTTTTGAGATTCATTCTTGAGTCTTTGTATGCATGAACTCTCATTTTCAAATCTGTCACTCTCACTGCAGAGATTTTTGATTGTTCAAGTGTCTTTGTATAAACTAGAATAGAGACATTTCTTTCAATTTATCTGAATGCAATTGCATTCAGTCATACAGGCTTCTTTCTCAGTTAAATAGAATTATATTCTTTTAACTCATTTTTAAGAAGTAGCATTTCTTTCTCACAGTTAAAAATTTCAACTGAAATATTATAAAGAATTAATTTGTATTATTTTTCATCTCTCTCAGATATAATTATTATATTTAACAGAGATTCTAATACTGATTTCTAGATATTCTCATTTTCAATAAGAAATTCTGCACTGAATTCAGACATTGTAGTTAGAGTTTTCAAAGAAAGATGACTTAATTGAAGCTATAACTAGTTTTTGAACTTTAATATCATATATTAACTGAGAAAAGAACTGCTGATTAATTTCATTTCGAATTTTAAAAATGAGATTTAACTTCAGCTTGTTCTTCTGTAGAATCTCTCTATTTAAGACTTTGAGAATAAGTCTTCTATTTCTAAAGATTTGAACATTTTTCTCTTTTTACATTTTCTTCTCTTCTTTCTTATTAAGAGAAGTATGAGCATTTTTTCTCTGAGTACTTTCAGAGTTTTGAGCAGATTTTGAGACAGTAGATTTAGAAATAGCAGATTCTACTGCTTAAGCATATATTTTTTTCCAATTTGAGAAAGAAAAGAATAAAGAGGAGTCAGTGATTGTACTAGAAGTTTTCAATGTTTTTTGAACTGTATTTGAAATTTCAAGCTTGAACTTAATCACTTTCTGTAGTTATCTAGTCTGAGTATAAAGAATTAACAGAACTTCTTCATTCATCTCAATCAGACACTGTTTTGCAAGAATTTTACTGACTTTTTCAAGCTCTTGTATTTCAAGAACTTGTTGTTTCTCTATTTCTTCTTTCTTTCTTCTCTTCAGAATTTCAATCTCAGGAATAGCATCTGAGAAAGCATCTTTTTTCACATCAACTGAGTGTATTTTTGAACTCATTTTTCTTACTCAATGAAAAGTTGGTCAGACTGTTTCAATTGAGAGATTTATCAGTCTATTTTCAATTGAAAAGTTGATCAGACTATTCAAAAGAAGAAAGACACTTATGTATAAAACATCTGATTTTTTTCACACTAGTTCAGTAACTAGATTAGATTTTTGAAGAGAATCTAATAAACTAAAATTGATTTTTAATATAAATCAATAAAATCTTTACAATCTCTTTCTTGAGATACAGTGAGGAAAAGTATGATATCAATTGATAATAAATCAGATGATATGACAGTTTTTGAGAGAAAAACTGACAAAAAATAAATCAATTTTTTGCAGAGAAATTGATTAAAACTATTCAATTTTATTCTAAATCATTCAATTCTCCTCACACAACAAGTGTGCAACTCAAATCAGTTGATAAAAAGTGTAAAAAAGAATTAAGTATTAATGAAAGCTCTTCAGCCACTGAAAAAGTAATTCTTACTTAAAAGAATATCAAATTATGACAGAAAACAACTCTGTTTTTAATTCTTTGTAAGAATATTGTGTAAAACTCAGAGAAAAACATCTTACTTTTTCAAGAGAAGTAAGAAACTATTTCTAAGATCTTTTTTTTACATTAACTGCTACAGAAGAATGAGATAGAAACTGCTAAGATATACACTACTATATACTCTCTATCAAGACTTTCCCTCTTCAGAGTCTTGATATTATAGAGAATATAAGTCTGTTTCTATATAATAATGTAAATATTGTCAGTGAGATGTAGAGAAACTGGTTATTTATATCTCAAAATAGAAGACTTTGTCAATGATTATATCAATATAGAGTTAATTCTCAAATTCAATAGAAATCTAGTGTTGCTGTTCTCAATCCCTTGCAGAATCTATTGAATATTGAGATATTAAAACTAGATTTAATATATCTCACTGTGCAGGGATCAAAGGCTCAGTCAGACCTTGAGATATACTGATTTTATAGTTGTTATGTCTGCTGATTATGTATTAAGTACAGTTGCTGAGATATCTCTTTGTATTTTTCTGCTGAAGATGAGTCAGATCGGAAGAGGTGATATAAGAGTGAAACTTAGTGTTGATATCTTGATACTAGACTGACCGTGTGACCGTGTCTAAGACTAGAATCAAACTTTACAGTTATTATATTGCCTAAAAGCATTACTTCTGATTATAATTTATATTCATCACATTGATCTCAAATCACATTATTTCAAATATTAAAGGTCTCAGATTCACTTTTCAAATAAAAATCTAGTCTCAGATAAAGAATATATTTGAATTCTTAGTCACATTTTCATTCTGATCTCATTATTGAAAATGATATTAAATGAAATCAGAAAATTATTTCTCACTTACATAATATCATAACATAGTACTCATTTGTTGAAAATTCAATAGAGAGTGTTATTAAATATCATTACTTTTCTGAACACAGATTATAATCAATATCAGTTTAATTAAAAAAAAAATATAAAATACAAAAAATAACAAAAAACAAAAAACAAAATAACAAGAAAAAATCACAACAAAAAAAAAAAGAGACAGAAAAAAAGAAGAGAAAGAAAAAAAGAGAAAGAAAGAGAAAGAAAAAAAAAAGAAAAGAAAAATAAAAAAAAAAAAAAATCAAGATTGCAGAACTGCAGTATCTCTAAAATTAATTTTTAATTAGTGAGTATAGTCTGTACAGTTGAGAAGGCATTTTCTTTGAAGAATTATTTTCATTTCAATTAAGAAATCTATTTCAATTCAGTTTATTTTCAGAGTTAATTGATAAAAATGAAGAAGAGACTCTTTCTTTGACTATATGATTTAAGCTAATCTTCATAACTCTCAGATCATAGTTCATACAGGCCTTTTCAAATCTAATAGCAGAAGAGAGAATTGAAGCTTCAATTTTCATTGCTTTAATAAAAGATGATTTGAATACTCTTAGAATTCTTCTCAAAGATCTGTTTTACAGATATTGAAAGAGTTCAGTGAAATTTTCTTAATTATTCTATCAAACTTGAACTTCATAATCAGCTACTGAGATAATACAGGCTATATATAACTGTCTCATAGCCTGAAAGAATAGATCTCTCTCTGTATTTAATAGTCTGATAATGTTGTTCAATAGTCTTTCTGCCTTGACAGTTCTTTGTTAAATATAATATTTAAAAATCAACTTAGAGTTTAATCATACTTCTAATCATTTGACATTTAAACTGAGTTTAATCTCTCTATTTAAAAGAGTTAGAGATAGTTCTTTCTCATTGAATCTAGAAAAGAAATGAATTAACTCAGTTTTATTCATATTAAATTGAATTTGATTGATATCTACTCTAATAAAGATTTTCTTTACTACTTTTGCAATCACTTTCAAATTCTCTCTGATTATTTTTGAGCTGTAGACTAGATCAATATCATTCATAAAACTCAGAAATCACACTATTTTTATATCTCTATTTTTGAATAGATATGCAGTGTATATTGTAAATAAAATGAGTGAGATTGAAGATTCTTACAATACTTCTATTTTTATCTCAGTCTTATCTTGTTTCATTTCATCAAAGAAAAGTTGTATAATTCTTTTAGATATAAAACAGTTAACTCATTTTATTAGAGAAAGTGACAGTTTTAACATCTTCAAAGTCTGAATTAACTTTGACTTTGAAATATAATCAAATGCTTCTTTTATATCAATAAAAACTGTAGTTAAGATCAGATCTTCATACTTTGCTATTTAAATATTATGAATAACTGGGAAAACAGTGTCAATTGTAGAATATTGTTTTCTATCTCTCATTTATTCACTGCATAAAAGAGAATTACTGATAGAGCTTATAAAAGATAGTTAAGTAACTATTATCTTTTCTAAAATCTTTTCTAGACAGTTCAATAGCGATATTACTCTATATAACTTAGAAATTGAAGTTTTTCTATTAGGTTTTATAAGAATCACTTCAGTGACTTCTCTTCAGAATTCAGAATGATATTCATTTTTTAAGAGATTGAAAAAGAGCTCAAAATATTCATACTTTAAGTAGAAGTATGTATTTTAAATAATCAAGTGATTAATTGAATCAGGCTCTGCAGCAGTTTTTACAGAGCTTGAGAAGATAGCTGACTCTAATTCATCTTATATAAGATCAGGCAATTCTCAGTCATTTTCATCAATGTAGTTGAGAAGTGATGTATTCTCTTTCTCTGAATCTGAATCTGATGAGTTTTGAAAGAGAATTCTTATAAAAGCATGACATTTTTTCTCAAAAGAGTTTGCTGTATATAATTTATTCTGAAACTTATATTCTAAGACTGAAAGTTTTGCTACATATCTTGTTTTAGTATAGTTAAAAGCTTTAAAACCTTTCTTTTCTTATACTTCTTTAAGAAATTTATTCCAGCAGTCTGTTTTAGCTCTTTTGATATCTGAAAAATATTCATTTCTGATAGCTTTAAACTCTTTATCAGATATTACATCATTCTTTCAATCTCTTCTAGCAGTAGCTAGTTCTTTTCTTTTAGATGAGATATTCTCATTTCATCAAGGTTTTGAATACTCAGAAGATTTTCTCTTTGAAATATTATCTCTAATACTTGTTAGAATAATAAATATAATGAGCTTCACTCTATTCTTAAGCATTTCATTTGAGATATCTTGATCAGAATTTCAATATAGCTCACTCTATCTTTCAGATTTTAACAGTTTTATACTTTCTTCAACTGCTTTTCAATCAGCTTTTTCAAAGTTAAACTGATTAGAGAGAAGAGGATTTTCACTCATTTGTTTTTCACTTAGTTTAATATTAAATTGAATAATCTTATGATCTGATTCTGATATCTCATTTGAATTAATAAATCAGTGTATAAGTCTTTTTTCAATTAGATTTTATAATATGAAGATTAGATCTATAATAGATTTCTGTTTCATGTCTTTTCTAAAGAATGTTTATTCATCAGACTTATTAACTACATCTATTAAATGTGCAAAGATTTATTTAACTAGTTTATCTACTTCTACTGCTCTTTTACATTTTGAATTTCATCAGAGATAACATTCATTGAAATCTTCTACAATTATAGAGTTTCTTAATGAAGTTATATTCAGAAATTCTCTATTAATTTCTTCGGATATTGTTATTTTCTTCAATGACTTTTCATTATAGATATTTATAAGCTGTATAGTATCAATCTCATTCTCTTTATCTATAATATCACTCAGCAGAATATCAGAGTCAGACATGATATTAAATCTTAGATTAAATTAATATCTTGATCTCTTTCTTTCATAAATCACTACTCTTGACTTTATCTCAGACTTTTAAGATAGAAAGCAGTAGTACTAGCTTGAAACAGAAATAATGTATTTTTACTCAGTATTAAAATTTGATTCCTGCAGTAGTATAAAATCAACTTTTTATTCAAATGTAATTTGAAGATAAGAATAAATACAATTTGAGTTTCTATTCACATTATTTTCAATAAATGTGATTTTTGAAGAGTTTTTAAACTTTTTTTATTATTTTTGTTGTATATTCATACTAAAAAAGAGTAGAGATAGAGTAGAATTTAATCACTATCATTAGATAGTAGATTATAACTGTTTTAAAAAGTAGAAATCTCAACTGCTTGCATTATATCTAGTTTATTATCAGAGTCATCTCTCAATTCTCTAATCTTAACAGAAGTTTGAGAATTCAAATTCTGTTTACATTTAGCTGAAGAATTGAAGTTTGAGAATTTAGATAGTTAAGAGTTTCTTCTTTTTAAGCTTGTAGTTATAGATTTACTGACTTGACTATTCTCTTCATTTCTAGATTTACTTTGCACTTCATCTTTTCTTTAGTTCTTTTGAGTTCTTGAAGTAAATATACATTCTTTTGAGTTAGATGTATATTTTTCTTTATAATTAGAGTATTTAAGTAGAGTGTGTTAACATATTTCATCTCTTTATAAGCATGTTTCATATTTATACTCACTAGTTTTGTAATCTCTAGTATAGAATGCATATTTTAAGTCTCTAAAATAAGAGATTACAAAGTGTTTATATCATTGACAGTTTGAACACTGTGTTTGAGCTTTGAGATTCATTCTTAAGTCTTTATATTCATGAACTCTCATTTTCAAATCTGCTACTCTTACTTCAGAGATCTTTGACTGTTCAAGTATCTTTATATATACTAGAATAGAGACATTACTTCTGCTTTATCTGAACTTAATTAAATTTAGTTATATAGACTCTTTTCTCAGTTGAATAGAGTTGTATTCTTCTAATTCATTTTTGAAAAGTAGTATTTCTTCTTCACAGAGCCCCGGTGACCGAATGATTAATGCAGCCACCTAGTAGCACCTTGGTGTGGGAAACCAAGGCGTGTGGGTTCGAAACCCGCACAGAATACATTAAATCCGAAACTCAAGCATCTCAGGTTTCTAATAAATACAGAGGTGTACAAATCACTTCAATGAATCACTCTATGTTTCTGAGCTGGGAAGTTATTATTACATGTATCTAATTATCAGTTCTTTGTATTTTTCTATGTTCTTGTTATCTTGACATGATCTTAACACCTGTATTTTCTTCTGTATAATCAACACTTCACCTGTATTTAACATCACGCAAGAACTCATCATAAGCTCCGCTTGCATATGAGTATAATAGAAGAATAATAATAATAATAATAATAATCTTCTTCACAGTCAAAAACTTGAACTGGAATATTATAAAGAATGAATTTATCTCACTTTTCATTTCTCTCAGATAGAATTATTATGTTTAATAAAGATTCTACTGCTGATTTTCAGAGATTCTCATTCTGAATAAGGAATTTCACACTGAATTCAGACATTGTAGTCAGAATGATGGAGTTTTCAAAGAAGAATGACTCAATTGAAGTTATAACTGATTTTTGAACTTCAATATCAGTTATTAACTGAGAAAAGAACTGCTGATTAATTTCATTTCTAATTCTGAAAATAAGATTTAAGTTTAGCTTGTTAGTCTGTAAGATATTCTGATTTAAGACTTTGAGAATAAGTCTTCTATTTCTGAAGATTTGAAAGTTTTTCTCTTTTTGCATTTTTTTCTTCACTTTTCTATGAATAGAAGTATGAGTACTATTCTTCTCAGTTTTCTCAGGATTTTGAGCAGGTTTTGAGATAGCAGATTTAGAGATAGTAGATTTAGAGATAGTAGATTCAGCTGCTTGAGCATATGTTTTCTTTTAATTTAAAGAAGAAGTAGAAGAAGTAGAAAATAAAGAAGAATAAAATAAAGAGTCAGTGATTATACTAGAAATTTTCAATGTTTTTAGAACTGTGTTTGATATTTCAAGTTTAAACTTGATCACTTTCTGTAGTTTTCTAGTCTGAGTATGAAGAATTAACAGAACTTTCTCATTCATTCTACTCAGATACTGCTTTTCAAGAATCTTACTTACTTTTTCAAGTTTCTGTATTTTAAGAACTTGTTATTTCTCTATTTCTTCTTTCTTTCTTCTCTTCAGAATTTCAATCTCAGAAATAGTATTTGAGAAAGCATCTTTTTCCACATCAACTGAGTGTATTTTTGAACTCATTGTTCTCACTCAATGAAAAGTTGATCAGACTATTTCAATTAAGATATTTATTGAACTCTTTTAAATTAAAAAGTTAATCAGACTGTTTCAATTAAAAGATTTCTAAGTCTGTTTTCAATTGAAAAGTTAATCAGACTATTTCAAAAGAAGAATAAAAGACTTTTGTATATAAAATACCTGATTTTTTTCACACTAGTTCAGTAACTATATTAAATTTTTGAAGAGAATCTAATAAATTAAAATTGATTTTTGAGATAAATCAATAAAATCTTTATAATCTCTTTCTTAGAATATAGTGAGAAAAAGTATGATATTAATTAATAATAAATCAGATAATATGACAGTTTTTGAGAGAAAAACTGATAAAAAATAAATCAATTTTTTGCAGAGAAATTGATTAAAACTATTTAATTTTATTCTAAATCATTCAATTCTTCTCACATAATAAGTATGCAACTCAAATCAGTTAATAAAGAGTGTAAAAAATAATTAAGTATTAATAAAAGCTCTTCAGTCACTGAAAAAGTAATTCTTACTTAAAAGAATGTGAAATTATAATAGAAAATAACTCTGTTTTTAATTCTTTGTAAGAATATTATATAAAACTCAGAGAAAAATATCTTACTTTTTTTAAAAAAGTAAAAAACTATACCTAAGATCTTTTTTTTTTACATTAACTGCTACACAAGAATGAGATAGAAACTACTAAGATATATACTACTATATACTCTCTATCAAGACTTTTCCTATTCAGAGTCTTGATATTATAGAGAATATAAGTCTGTTTCTATATAATAATATAAATATTGTCAGTGAGATATAGAGAAACTGGTTATTTATATCTTAAAATAGAAGACTTTGTCAATAATTATATTAATATAGAGTTAATTCTCAATTTCAATAGAAATCTAGTATTACTGTTCTCAATTCCTTACAGAATCTATTGAATATTGAGATATTTAAACTAGATTTAATATATCTCACTATACAGAGCTCAAAGACTCAGTCAGATCTTGAAGTATACTGATTTTATAGTTATTAACATGCTGTTAACTCATTCTGTTGACTCATTATTCACTGATTATGTATTGAATACTCTTGTCAAGATATCTTTTTGTATTATTCTGCTAAGAATGAGCTAGATTGAGACAGATGATACAAGAATGAGACTTGATGTTAATATCTAGATACACTGAAGACAGACAGAGTATTCATAGAGATTACACTTCAGATATGTCTATTGATTATGTACTTGATATTCTTACTAAGATATTCTTTTGTGTTTTTCTGCTGAGAATGAGTCAGATTGAGAAGAATAGTACAAGAGTGAGACTTGGCATTGATGTTTTGAAATATCAAAGATAGATACAGTTTTCATAAAAGTTACTTCTCAGATATCTTCTCAATTACAGATTGAGAATCTTCAAAAATTAAGAAGATTGGTATATATAACTAGGTCTCTTCACCTTATAATTTGTATGGCAATTTGGCCCAGAGTTGTGGTGTGATAGGGATGAACAGGGGATAATTCCACACAGGAGTTTCAAACAATATCTGGTTCATGTTTGGCTGAATAACTCCATTACTACACAGGGTATGCAGTTGGTGATGAGGTCAAAATGCTTGTATGATTGAGGACTTTTCGATGAATCTATCGGCGGGTTCTTATTCGAAAAATTCAGCGAGTTCGTGGTGAAGCGCTTGTTGATTCTTCGATTCTTTGACTTTACATTCTTATAAGTGAGTATAAAGTGTGTTATCTTGATGAAGTAATCTACTATCATCAGTATACTGTAAAAGCAGGTATTATATATATTCTTGCTTTCAGAGAGGCTTATAAGAGTGTTCATTTCTAGCTGTTTTCAAGATTCTTATGAGATGAGTAGAGAAGTAAGTTCTTTATATAATCTGAACTGTACTATCTGTAAATTCTGATAAATAGTATAAGAATTCACTATTTTTATAAGTTCTCATATCTTTAATCAGAAGTATTTTCTTATAAATAATTTATAGATTCTGATATCTGTAAAATGACCTGCTAGAGAAGAGTTATAATATCTTTTAATAAGTTCTATGTATAGAAACTCATTCATAGATATATAAATGAAGTTCTCTCTTTATAAGAGATTATTTAAGTCTCTTTAATTCTTTATTTCTGCAGAGTTAATTTCTCCTGTGAGCAGTTTCTGAATATACTAAGTATATTTATTCTTCATTTAGAGTTCTGACAATCTGAATAGAAGATTTTATAAAGACTTATACTCTGTTTCTTCTTATATTAGATCTTTCACAGTGCTTCTTAAAGTCTGTAAACTCTTCAGATTATAGATACTCTCTCTGAGAATCTTCACAGAGATTCTCAGAGTGTTGACTCTTAGTATTATAGAAAGTAGTTATATAGACTTCTTTTCTCTCTCTTCTCTCTTCTCTTATAGAGAATTAAGAGACTCTTCAGTCAATTTCTTTATAATACTTAGTTTGAGTATTCTGTAAAGCTTTTCTGTTTTCTCTAGCCTCTATATATCTGTTGTTCTGATCTTCTTGATTAGACTGACCGCTGAGATCATGAATTTCATATTTAATCTCATTTGATCTGATCTGATACATTTCTTGACATGAATCCCGCTGGGACTAATCATTGAAAAAACATGCAAAGTGACTATATATCTGATCTCAAAATGAAACCATGACTTAGAAAAAATAAGAAAGTAATCTCATTTGATCTCATTTAGTCTCATTCTTGCCATAAAGTTACTATTTTTAGATATTTTAAGGTTTCTTTTAGACTATTTTTAATCTTTTAAAAAGTAACACTTTTCAATAATGCTCAAATAAGATTTAAAGTCATTTAAAGCAATAAAAATAATTTAAATTGAGAAGTGAAAATCATGATCTCATTTGAAAAATGTGATAAGAGTAGACAGTAAGTCTCACTGAAACAGTATGAAACTACTATTTAATGTTAAAACAGTGTAATGAGATCAGTTGAATTGATAATGAGATTATCAAATATTCTGGTTCTGATTTCAAATACGGTCATACGGTCAGTCTATTCTTGTTATAGTCAGGCCTGTGAGAGAATCTGTCTACTAAGTTCTTAATTCTGTTAATATACTCTATCTTGAATCAGAACTCACTCAGTTTCTGATCTCAGTAGATCTGTTATTATAAGAGTTTCTTAATTAAAGTAAACTGTTATAAGCTGTTATAATTAGTTCTAACAGTAATCACTGTTACAAGATTCTTAAAGTAGTAATATTAGTGATGAAAGAATTTCACTATTATAAGAAGCTTCTGATTATAAATGCTATAGTTAATCTCTATAAGTTATATCTTTTATAAGAAAAAGGTCACTGAAACTCAGTTCTTATTTAACTGTAGTTATAAGACTATTTCTGAAACTGTAAAGAAGAAAACATCTGTCTTCAATCTGATTAAGAGTAAGAAATCAAAGTGAAACAGTATCACTGTGTTTATAAATATCTGTTTTAATCTTGTAAAGACTCTATAAGCTTCTGAGATAAGAAAGTTCTTATAGCTCTTTCTTCTTAATAATCCTTTCATTCTTCATTTACAGAATAACTTCTTTTTATTTTCATTCTTCAGCATATCTGTAAGAATCAAGAAGATTCTTATAAATACAAAGATAAATCATCTATAGAAATTCATAAAGCTCAGAAAGATCTGAATCTTGTGAATACTAGTTAGTTACAGTTATAATAGAATAGTTTTAACTTATGAAGATTTCATCTGAATATTATCTACAGTAATTATATATTCTAGAGAATTAATTCAGTGAGCACTGAAGTTATACTTTATAAGCTTAATATACAGTTCTATCTTATCTAAGATCTTTAATATAGTTTACACATGCTCAGTGTATTCTTTCTTCTTCATAAAGTATATCATTACATTATTCAGATATATTATTACAAAGATATTCAGATATGCATAAAGTGTTTTATTAATAAAAGACTGAAATATTACAGAGATATTAGTCAAATCAAAAGACATCACTAAATATTTAAATAATCTCAGTGCAGTTCTAAAGACAGTCTTTCATTCATTCTCAGACTGTATTCACAGCTATGTATATATATTAATTATATTCAGTTATGTGAATATGACAGCTCTTGTAAGATGATTAATCACATTCTCAATCAGAGATAGAAAATAGTAACTCTTTATAATCTTAAAGTTCAGATTACAGTAGTTTATATACAATTTGAGATCTTTATTCTTCTTTTTCATAAATATCACAGAGGCTTCTGCAGAGATCTGTGAAGATTAAATAAAGTCATTCTTCAGATTCTTCTTTATTGATGAGAGAGTTTATAAATTAATTATTAAAAGAGTTTCTACTCTTCTATCAAATCTATTATCAGATTCTTTTCACAGTGAGATAAAAGCTCAGCTGTTTTAGCTGAACTAAATATCTCTGTAAGATCTCAGTATTGCTGTAAGAATAAGTGCTCGCAGGCGATTATTCAGGTGTTTGCAGCTTGGCATGATATGTACTGTTAACTACTAGAAGTATTCACAGTAGAAAGATAAAATGTAGAGATCAAATGTATAATAGCATTCAAGCTGAGTTATGAATAGTATTCATGAACTTTAGTCTACATAGTTATGTGTAGTCAAGAGCTGCTAGCTCTATTGATTATATAAGAGATAGAAATAGAGATAAAGAATCTGTGAGAAGCAGAATTTCTGTCATGCTCCCGGCCGCGCCAAGGCCTCATTGCGGTTCCACACGGCTCATCACTTCCATGCGTATAATTCCATCTCATCTGAACCGGTTTTCAACCGCTCTATGACATCATTTGAATATATCATAGAAAGATCTGATTGATGAATATAAGAACTCTGCTTCTATACAAGGTCAGCAGATTACTTTTTCTTAATAGTGAGACACTGCTGAGGTATCACTCCAGCTATTCTCACTCATGAAATGAAAGAAGGTATTCACTCATTGTCTATATAGAATAGCTAGATACTGGCTTCTCATGAAAGAAGTCAGTGATTTGTTTTTCTTCTACTGAAATATATATAAGAGTTACTGCATGTCTCATACAATCTTCTTAGTATACTAAGTATTATATCTGTAATATTCTCACAATAACTCTGTAGCTCACAAGCTCACTATTCAAGTAAGATAGTCAAGCTCACTTATACAGCTTCTCAAACAACTATCTCTATATATTATCACTGACTAGTCATCACTTCAGTTTCATCATATTACAATTTGAATTACTTAATCTAATTATACATTTGAATCAGTTGAGCTTTAACAGACTGATATAATCTCATATATCTGCACTGAAACTGATCTGATCTCACTCTCTGAGGGAAATACTACATCATTCTCTAGAGTGTGTACATCTCTATCTCAGCAGGAATCTGAGATTTCTGAACCTGCTGCACATTTTGACATGAGCTCTTCAATCACTCTGTCACCGCCACGGCCTCTACACACCTACATCTATCATGAAGATAGAGAGATTAAGATTGAAGATTCACTGAGATATAAGAGAAACATCTTGTCTGAATTCCACAGCTTTATCTATACTCTTGAACAGAAATTCCACCTTAATCCGAGCCAGTATAATACTCATGAGATACAAGTAATATACACTGTCAATCTTCTTGAAGACATCTCTGCAACTACTTGAGTCATCAAGAAGAGAGAGCTTGAGCATATTAATACTGTTATGACTTGAGAAGAATTCAAGAACTTTCTACTGAATCAAATTGAAGATCACTGCAATCACAGCTTCACAGCAGCACAGTGATTCAACTCATTATATCAATGAGATGATGAGAATTCTTCTGATTTCAATATAAGATTTAAAGAATATTGAGAGAAACTGACTGATGATTTGAATCAATTAAAAACACAGCTTTATCTCATGAAGCTGACTCACAAGATGCAGACAATGATATCATAATATCAGAGTTCATCAATCAATTGCACTGAGCTTGTCAACCTGGCTTTCTAAATCTATTTGAATAATCACTTCTCTGAGAAAAAGGTCAACAAGACCTCTTCTAAGTAATTAATAATGAGATCTAAACAGCACTATAACAGCTTTAATGTAGAGAAAGTAAAGAAGAATTTCAAGTATTCTGATTCTTCACTCACTGTGAAGAAACACTAAAAAAGATTTGACAAAGATCTCTGTTTTAACTGTGAAGCTGATAATCACTATGTCAGTGATTATAAGAAGCTGAAGAAGAGAAGAAACTGAGAAGATATCTTCTCAAAGTTGACTTCTCTTCTAGCAAACATATCCACAGAAGATAAAGAAGAGAAAGAAAAGAATTGACAATTCTCACATCTTCAAGTTCATGTTACAATCACAATGCATACTCTGAATGAGAAGATATCAGTGAGATGTCTACTTGACTCTGAGATGAATACTAACTTCATATTCTATTTCTTTTCTTTGATGAAGAATTGAAAGAAGATAGATTCATCAGATCATGTGAAATTTACAGATGAAATGAAATATCATCATTTTAGCATAATTCAATCAAAGTGTGTGATCACAGACTTAGAAGAAATCTTCAAGAAGAGCAGTCTGCTTCTTCACATAGTCAATATCATAGATGAGAATGTCATTCTAGATCTTCTGTGATTGAGAGAAAACAATTCTCACATTAACTGAGTCACTCAGATGTGATGATACTGTCTCACTAATGAAGAGACAGTGATAGAGAAATCTGAAGAGTTTCATCAGAAGAATCTTGAGAAAAAGATTGAGTTAATATACTGTATAGCAGGTGATTGAGACTTAAGAACAGATGAAGAAGTCATCACCCTTGCTGCAAGATTAGCAGCAGTATCTGTCATTGAAGATGAATGTATACAATGTCTCTTTACAGATTTTAAGAATATCTTTTCAGAAAGAGAAGTAGTGAAGTTTTCTGATATCAAGATATAATATAAGATTCATCTTAAAGATAGTGTAACAGTGCTGTACAAGCCTCTTTATAACTTATCTGTAAAGAAGTTGAATGTTCTGTGCAAATATCTTGAAGAAGTACAATCAAAGAACTGGATATATTTATCAAAGAGTTCAGCAGAGATGTCTATACTCTTTATGCTTAAGAAGAATAATAGGCTATATCTATGCATAGACTACAGAGGCCTTAACAAGATGATAGTTAAGAATTACTATTCATTACTGTTGATTGACAAGATGATTGATTGATTATCTGAAGTGAAGATGTTCTCAAAGATTGATATACAGAATATCTATCATAGAATCAGAGTTAATGAAGATAATGTTTGAAAAATGACTTTTTGTATCAAGTACAGCAATTTTAAATATCTTGTTTTATCTTTTGATCTTTGTAATGCTTCAGTCATCTTTCAGACTTATATAAATGAGACACTGCAGGGCCTTGTTAACATCTTCTGCATAGTATATCTGAACAACATTTTAATCTTCTTGAAATCAGAGAAAGAATATGATACTTATATTCAAGAAGTGTTGAGTCACTTGAGACAGTATCAACTCTATACAAACACTGAAAAATGCTTGTTCTACATGCAGAAGATTGATTTCTTAGATTATATTATTGAGATGAATGACATTTCAATGAACAGGAGCTGAGTCTTCATCATTGAGAACTGGCCAGCATCATGAACATACTGTGAGATGCAGATGTTTCTAGAATTTGTGAATTTCTACAGATGATTCATCTATGCATATTCATAAATTACTGTCTCTCTTACAGATCTGTTAAAGAGAAGTGTGAAAGACAGAAAAATAAGACTGTTTATTCTCACTCAAGACACTGTGCAGATGTTTGCAGAATTAAAACAAGCTTTCACAGATATTATAATACTGAATTACTTTAATCCTAACTTACTCAGTCAGTGTGAGACTGATATATCTGAGAATGAGATCTGTGAAATCTTTTCACAGTTGACACTGAAGATCTTTCAACATTGAAAGAATTAGAAAATAATCACTTCTGAGAAAACAGATAATGAATTGTCTATGAGAGAAGACTTTTTCACAGAGTCTATAAGATACTGTGAATAAAGATCAGTGATCTTCTTCTTCAAGAAGTTATCACTCATATAGAGAAGGTATGATACTCATAATCAGAAGATGTTAGTAATTGTCAAATTCTTTAAGATCTGATGATATTATCTTCAGAATAGTAAGTATTCAGTGTAAGTTCTCACTGATCATGCAAATCTGCATTGCTTCTTGATAACAAAGAGCTTAACAGAACATCAAGCCAGGTGAGTGAAGCTGCTTTCAGAGTATGATTTTTATATCTGATACTATTCAGATCAGCTTAACTCTGCCAATATACTGTCTAAACAGCCTGATTATAATATCATTAATGCAGAGAAGAATTCTATAAAAGAATCTCTGTCATTACTGCAGAAGAAGCTGACTACAGAGAATTAAAATTCTCTAAAGCTCAGAAACAGCACTGAAGAGGCAGCTGCATAACTCAGTATAGAAGATGAAAGAGAATCTGAATCTCTGCAGAGAACTGACACTGAAGATCATGAGCTTCTCATATCATATCTTATAATTATTGAATTAACAAAGAATGAAATGATCTACAATCTTTCAATCTAACTACTTTTGAAATTTATTAATAAGTTATAGAAGAGAGATATCTCTACTGCAGCTTGAATTCAAAAGTTGAAGAAGAAAGAATTCAGTTTGAACTTGAAAGAGACAGACTCTGAGTAGAGTAATACTGCTAAGAAATCAAGTCACTGATAACTAGAAGAATATGAACTTCTACTGCTGAATGATTCAGTCTTCATCTCTCATAGTAGAGCAGTGTGTCAGAAGTTATTGAGAATTCATTATAATGATTTCCATACAGAGCACTTTAAGTTAGAGAAGACTGAGAAGCTTCTAAAATATAAATATATTTAAAACAAGCTTCAGACAGATGTCAAAGAGTATATTAAGACTTACAATATCTATCAAAGAATAAAGATTTCACAGTATAAGTAATACAGTGAGTTGATATTACTGTCTGTTTCAAAGAGTTTATAACAGAATCTATCAATGAATTTCATAGTTGATCTGCTGAAGTCAACAAGAGTCAAAGAATATAACTTGATTTTGATCATTATTGACTACTTCACAAAGATAATCAGATATATTTCTATTTATAAAAAGAATAAAGCCTCTGAATTAACTGACCTGTTTTTAGATATTATCATTCATGATCACAGTGCTCTGAAATCATTGATAACAGATTGAGAATCTCTCTTCATCAGCAAGTACTGATCAGCTTTTTACTATCATCTTATAATAAGATATCTTCTCAGTACTGTATTTCATCTGCAGATTGATGATCAGACTAAACATCAGAATCAGATACTAGAACAGCATCTTTAAGTGTTCTATTTATATTATCAGAATGATTAACTTAAACATCTTCTGACTGCTGAATTTGTATATAATAATGTAAAGAATGTAATCTTAAAGATATCTTCTTTCTATACTTATTATGAATATAATCCTTCATTACTCAGTGACATTATAGATGATATTTCAAAGAGAGAAATAAACAGTTAGAATGTTAAATAGATACAGAGAACAGAGTATTTCTCAGTATCAGAAGTAAAAGCAAGATTGAAACTTTTGAATAAAATTCATAAGAAAGTGATGAAAAGTATTCACTGCACTTAGAAGCAGTAGACAGAATACTATAATTAAAAACATCTTTCAATGAAGTTCTTGATAGAGAATCAAGTACTACTTTCAGCAAAGAATATCAAGATAATAAGATTATATAAGAAGCTCAGTGAGCAGTGACTAGAATCTTTCTCAGTAACAAGAGTAGTAAGTAAGCAGATATATAAGTTAAAATTACTCACAGAATTGAAATCAATTCATTCTATTTTTCACATTTTCTATTTAAAGCTCTACAAGTAATATCTCAGAACAGAGCTGTCTTAATCAGATAATATTAAGATTGAGAGTGATACTGAATATCTTGTGAAGAAAATATTGAATAAGTGAATATATTACAGTAAGCTTTAATATCTTATTAAATAAGAAGATTATTCATCATCAGAGAATTCATGAGAACTGCTTAAGTATTTGAAAAATGCTGAGAAAGAGATTGTAATCTATGAGACAGCTAGTAGAGATCACTCTGTTACACATCAGAGATATTGAGTAAGAAATATCACTTAAGACTTCTCATTTTTCTCAAAGAGTTTTTTAGAGATAATTTTATAATAATGAGCTAATATCTTATAGACTCTGTAGCACTCTTCTTCTATTTTCTCTTAAAGAGTTTTTAGAAGTTTAATAAGACTATACAAGTATAAAATTCCTGAAGCAGTTAATAAGAAAAGAAAGAGATATTTAGAATTAATAAAAAGATTAATATTAATTAACTCACAGACTGCTGCTAATCTAATAAGACTACAGCTCACTGAAAAAAGTAAAAAGAGAGAACTTCAGAATCTACTCATCAATAATCACACTCTTATTAAACTCATTCTTCACTATTGAAGTCTTCAGCACTGATATCTTTATCTGCTGAGAAGTTAGCACTGCAGTATTACAGAGAAGCATGCTGTAGAAGAGTATAAAAGATACTTAAAGTATTAACTTATTAATTTATAAAGTATCTCAGTCATCTGTTTTAATTGAAGTGAGATTCTCTTCAATCAGTGATTGATCTCTGTGACACTTTTAACAGCAGCACTGACTAATCTCTTCTTAAGATCAGTTATTCTGAGATATTTTTTCATCTCAGAGACTCATACTTTCATCTTCTTTTACAGATAAGTAAGAGAGATCTTCTCAGCCTTGATAAAATCTGTTAACACTTGAAGCTCTGAGACTCTTACTCTGTACTGCTTGAGTATCTAGACTTCTTATCAGAACTGATACAACATCTTTCTATGAGATAATATTTACAGAGAGATAGAAGTTATTGTTACAGATATAACAGAAATAACAGAAGTGAGAGAAGAAATAGATATATAAAATCCTTCTCTTCTTCAGCTGCTTGACACAGTGCAGATAAATAGTAATATCAGTTAGAGACTGCACTGAAGCCTCTTCACAGAGAGAAGACAAAGAAACTGCAGAATTCTGCAGACTCAACTCAGCAGCATTTCAAGCAGAGCTCAGACATGCTGCAGAAGAAGAACTACAGATTGAGCTTCTCAGAGTCACTGTCTCTGAAATCAAGCTCTCCCCAGATTCCTCTTCAAATGATCACACAGGGTCATATGCCACTGTATTGACTGAGAGAGAGAGCGGTGTCGCAATGACAGTGAAGGGGGCAGAGAACAGAACAGACACAGATGAACTGAACACAGATGCATCAGTCAGCAGAAGAGACAACATCTCACTGCAAGGCATAACAACTACCGCCATGGCCGTGAGAGAAGCAGAAGGAGATGTGGCAATGAGAGCAGTGCTCCCGCGGCTCATTGACACTATCTCTGCCTTCAACCTGGCTTTCTTGATGATCACAGAGACTGCTGCCACATCACAAAGACATTTATTCACTAGAAAATGTCAGAATAAGCCCTCTACTGTTCTTCAAGAATGATACTCTCATGCACTTACTATTGCAGATGAGAGAGAGAGAAGAAAAATGTGTTATAAGAGAGAGAGAATCTTTTCAAAAAATTCTGCTACTACTGTTAACTTTGTTCTCAAAACACATCACTTTTGCAGAGAATTTCATATATGAGACAGAATATGATAAAAGATCTGTAAGTCACTTATTAACTACATTTTTCACATTTTAAATTAATATATAAGAAACTCACTTATCACATATTTAATTTGAATAAAGATGAGAAAGAAAGATCTACACAGTCAGTAGAAAAACTTATCTATTTCTTTATATCACACACAGTATATACACTGTCAATTGATTGATAATCATTGCTATATAATAAAGATAATTTCTAATTCAGTAATCTTAAGAGTATAGAGACTATATTCTTAAAAAAGAGAGTATTATCATACTCTCAGCTGTATCAAGACTCTGTTACAGTTTCACACAGCTTATTACTTTCATATGAATAATTTCATCTCATCTAAACCAGTTTTCAATCACTCTATGATATTATTCAGATATATCATAGAAAGATCTGATTAATGAATATAAAAATCTCACTTCTATACAAGGTTAGCAGATTACTTTTCCTTGATAGTGAGACACTGTTGAGATATCACTTCAGCTATTCTCACTTATAAAATGAGAGAAGATATTCATTCATTATCTATATAGAATAGCTAGATGCTGGCTTCTTATGAAAGAAGCTAGTAATTTATTTTTCTTCTACTGAAATATATACAAGAGTTACTGCATGCCTTATACAATCTTCTTAGTATACTAAGTATCATATCTGTGATATTCTTGTAATAACTCTGTAGCCTACAAGCTCACTATTCAAGCAAGATAGTCAAGCTCACTTATACAGCTTCTCAAATAACTACCTCTACATGTCACCGCTGACTAGCCACCGCTTCGGTTCCGTCATGTTACAATTTCTTACATACTCTTTTCTCTCTAAGACTTCATCTGTGAAGTCTTTCACTGAGTGACTTCATAGAATTAACTCAGCACTGTAGTAATACTCACTAAAAACTCTTCATATCTATAAAAAATCTCAGTGAGAAAAAATCTCTTGTTACTGTGAAGAGAAAAGAGTCTATCACTTAGTTTCTTATTCTGTAAGATTCTTTATAATCTACAGATTCTTCTCTGACTATCATACAGATTCATCTCACATCTTTTATATAGAAGAGTTCTGATTGACTCTCAATCATTTTTATGAGATTCTTGTGTAATTATTACATAGATTCATCTCACAGATGAATTACTCTCTGTAAGATCACTCTTATTAAAGAGAAGTATTTATAAGTTGATCTTTCACTTATTCTTGTAAATCATTGTTCTTTAACACTGTAGAATTGTGAGAAATTTTTCATTCTTTCATTAACTCTGTAGAATTGTAGAATCAAGATATCTGTAATCTATAATTATTCTTTATAGTTATATAGAAAGATTCAGATCTATAATTCATAATTACTCTTATTTACTAGAGTGATCTGACTGTTCTGTGAGATTACTCACAGTGTAAGTAAATCTCTCTAGAGTAGTATAAATATTTTAGATCTGTCTGTGAAATCTCATCTTCTTTTTTCTTTTTCTATAACAGGTTTCATTCTCACAAACTGTGAGTATTCTCATTCATTCATAAAGTATTTTCATTCAGATAACAGAGAGAGAGTGTTTCTAATAATATTCATATATTAATTCAAGAACTTTTCAAGAATAAAAATTTTTCAATTTTAATATCTTTATAAACAATGTCTGACTGCTGCTGAGCTTCTTATGAGTATCTTTACAACTTCTCTGATTGCTTTTTACTGGCTGATAAAGCAGAGATATTATTATTTATAACAGTATCTTCACTTCTTTCAGTTCTGTCACTGCACTCAATCTTCAGATCAGCAGCTAACTTCATATCTTTCTCAGATCAGTCTCTGACTTTAAGCAGTATAGTCTCTCTCTTTACTGTAAGTCTTCTTATAAGTAATTTCTTATAGATTCTAGCTGATAGTTCTTGTAAAGCTTCTGATATTATCAGTATCTTCTACAGTCTCACAGATCTATAATCATTCTCTCTCTACTTATACAATCTCTGATCAGGCATATGTGAATATGTCTAGGTTTTCTATCAATGATTCTCGCGCCGCAGTGCATTTCTGCAATTTCATTATCAATGAGAGATGAGTTTCTGAGTACCTGTAAAATCTGAGTAATCAAGACAATGCAAATATCATGAATTCATAATGAGAATTGATCTGAGCAGATAAGTCTTCTCTTCACATCTTAATTATTTCTGAGCTGAATACTTCAGCATAACTGAAAAAGCAGATACAGCTTTGTAAGAAGTATCTGATCACACACATAGATAGTCAGCTCTCAAGATTCTGCTATAACTGTATATACTCTGATATTCAGCTTCTCTGAAGTCTGTGCATTTCTGATAATCTTCATATCAAATACAATAATTATCTGTATCACAGACATGATACTCTCTGCTTCTTTGAAGAAGAAAATTAGTAGTTATAAAGAGATTGAGTGTCACAGATATTAAGAATATAAGTTTAAGTTTTCTTTATTTTTTCTTTATTAATCTCTAAATTGTGTTCACAGCTCTGTTTTTATTTTCTTATTTTTTAACTTTAATAAGAGCATGATTTCTTCTTTTCTTATATATATTATAAACTGTTTATCTCAGTAGAAATTCATTATCTTGTAGACTAGAGCTTGTAAATAACAGTATTAATATCTTTATCACAATCAGATTCTTAGTGAAGACTGTGTTATTCTGACTTATCAGAATTTACAGTATAAAAGTTATATCTCAGCTTCTGCAGATATCTTATCTATCTAAATAATTCTTAAGTGAACTCATTTATCTTGTCAGAATACTTCTGTTACTGAATCTTGTATTAGAGCTTGTAATCTTACTTCTCTGAGTTAATAATCTCTTTGATCTGATATTCTCTTTCACTCTCTAGTACTTTATAAATAGAGTGATAAGTCACAGAGTTCTCTTCTGAGAATTTCTTATATTTACAGAGTAAAGAGATATGAAAAACATTGTATATCTATAACTCAGATAACAGTTTTAATCTATAGAACTGTAAGCTAACTTTCTTCACAATCTTATAAGACTCTGTTTATAAGAGATTCAGCTTCTTACTAAATCTCTACATGATAATATTTTCTAGACTTAGTCAGACTCTATCATCTTTCTTAAAACTCTTTATAATATACTTAAAGTTATAGTATCTCTTCTGATACTCTTGAGTCTTTCTCAAGAATTCACAGGCTTTCTTCTGAATCTTCTGAATTCTCTCAGCCTGTTCACAGATATTATCACACTCTATAGTGTACTCTCACAGATTTATCAAGATTATTCACAGATAAGTTTCAATGAGTATTTCAAAGAGAGTTTTATCTATACTAACATGTTTTAAGTTATTGTATACAAACTCTGTGAGTAATAATCAATACACTCAGTTATTCTGATTGTAATTAACAAAGCACTGTAGATACTATTTTAATATACTTATCAGATATTCTATCTGATTATCTATCTATTAATGAAAAGTCATACTTAGATCTTATAAAATCTTCAGTATAGTTATCAGATTAGATCAGAACTCTTCTATGAAGATTAATTCTCTGTCTAAGATACTATTCACAGATAATTCATATAATCAGATCACATCATGAATAAAGATATAAGTTAAATTCTTTGACTTCAAGTTCTTACAGATGAGTATAAAGTGTGTTATCTTGATAAAGCAATTCACTATCATCAGCACACTGTTAAAACAGGCATTATATATGTTCTTACTTTCAGAGAGACTTATAAGAGTATTCATTTCTAGCTATTCTCAAGATTTCTGTGAGATAAATAAAGAAGTAAGTTCTTTGTATAATCTGAATCATACTATCTATGAACTCTGATAAACAGTATAAAAATTCACTATCTTCTTTATAAGTTCTGACATCTTCAGTCAGAAGTATTTTCTTATAAGTAACTTATAAGTTCTAGTGTCTGTAAAATGACCTGCTAGAGAAGAGTTATGATATCTTTTAATAAGTTCTATATATAGAAACTTATTCACAGATATATAAATTCAGCTCTCTCTTTATAAAAGATTATTTAAGTCTCTTTAATTCTTTATTTCTGCAGGATTAATCTCTGCTGTGAGCAGTTTCTGAATATACTGAGTATATTCATTCTTCAGTTACAGTTCAGATAATCTGAATAGAAGATCTTATAAAGACTTATACTCTGTTTCTTCTTACATCAGATCTTCTACAGTACTTCTCAAAGTCTGCAAACTCTTCAGATTATAGATACTCTCTTCAAGAATTCTTACAGAGATTTTCAGAGTGTTGACTCTTAGTGTTATAAAAAGTAGTTATACAGACTTCTTCTCTCTCTTCTCTCTCTTCTCTTACAGAGAATTAAGAGACTCTTCAGTCAATCTCTTCATAACACTCAGTCTGAGTATTCTGTGAAACTTTTTTATCTTCTCTAATCTCTCTATATCTGTTATTCTGATCTTCTTAATATAGTCTGATCTGTAAGAGAGTCTGTCTGCTGAGTTCTTAGTTCTCTTGATATATTCTATCTTGAATCAGAACTCACTTAGTCTCTGAGCTCAGTAAATTTACTACTGTGAGAGTTTCTTAATTGAAGTAAACTATTATAAGCTATCATGATCAGTTCTAATAGTAATCACTATTATAAGGTTCTTAAAGTAGTAACATCAGTAGTGAAAGAATTTCACTATTATAAGAAGTTTCTGATTATAAATATCATAGTTAATCTCTGCAGATTGCATCTTCTGTGAGAAAAAGACTACTGAAACTCAGTTCTCATTTAACTGTAGTTGTAAGACTATTTCTGAAATTATAAAGAAGAAGACATCTATCTTTAATCTGATTAAGAGTAAGAGATTAAAGTGAAATAGTATTACTACATCTGTGAATATCTGTTTCAATCTTATAAAGATCTTATAAGCTTCTGAAATAAGAATATTCTTGCAGTTCTCTCTTCTCAATAATCTTTTCATTCTCTATTTATAAAATAACTTCTTCTTATTTTCATTCTTCAGTATGTCTGTAAGAGTTAAGAAGATTCTTATAAATACAAAGATAAACTGTCTATAGAAATTCACAAAGCTCAGAAAGATCTGAATCTCATAAATACTAGTTAACTCTGATTATAATAGAATAGTCTCAATCTGTGAAGATTTCATCTGAATATTATCTACAGTGATTACATATTCTAGAAAATTAATTCAGCAGACACTGAAGTTATACTTTATAAGCTTAATATACAGTTCTGCCTCATCTAAGATCTTCAATACACTTTATATATACTCAGTGTGTTCTTTCTTCTTTATAAAGTACATCATCACATCATTCAGATATATTATCATGAAGACATTCAGATATACATGAAGTATTTTATTAATAAAAGACTGAAATGCTGCAGAAATATTAATTAGATTAAAAGACATCACTAAATATTCAAATAATCTCAGTGCAGTTCTAAAGACAGTCTTTCATTCATTCTCAGACTGTATTTGCAGCTGTGTATATATATTAATCATATTCAGTTATGTGAATATAACAGCTTCTGTGAGATAGTTAATCACATTCTCAATCAGCAACAGAGAGTAGTGACTCTTTATTATCTTGAAGTTCAGATTATAATAGTCTATACATAATCTGAGATCTTCATTCTTCTTCTTTATAAATATTACAGAGGCTTCTGCAGAGATCTGTGAAGATTGAATAAAGTTATTCTTCAGATTCTTCTTCACATAGATCTGTAAGATCTCTGTCTTATAATGAGAGAGCTTATAGATTAATTCTCAGAAGAGTTTCTATTCTTCTATTAAATCTATTATCAGATTCTTCTTACAGTGAGAAGAAAGCTTAGCTGCCTTTACTAAGCTGAACATCTCTATAAGATCTCAGTATTTCTCTGATATCTGAAGCTCAGTTTTCATGATTATAAGATTCTCAGACACTTATAAAGTTATTATATAGATAAGCTTGTCTTCTCTAATCAACTCTGCAGCATTAACTGATTCTATCTCTATAAGTAAGTCTGTTAACACTGATCAGAAGTATAAACCTGACTCATAGACAGCTATGTATGAATTGTGTCTTTAAAGTTATATAAGTCTCAAGTACATATTATCTGTAATATCTGTAATAATCACAGTTTCTGTAAATCTTCTTCAGATTTCAGAGAGATCTTACAATTCAAAGATGACTCTTATAAGTTTCTTAGCTCTCAGGTTTGAGTTCTCACACTCTGCTTATTATAAAAGCAGATTCTCAGTTTTCATCATTTAACTCATTTATTCTACAAGCTTTAGAGACACTACAGTGACCTGAGATTCTGAGTTTATCAATACTTCTCATGCTTATAGAGTAACAGTACTGCTAGACTGGCCGCCGGGATCATGAATTTCACATTTGATTCCATTTGATCTGGTCCCATACATTTCTTGACGTGAATCCCGCTGAGACTGGCTATCAAAAAAACATGTAAAGTGACTATATATCAGATCTTAAAATGAAACCATGACTTGAAAAAAATGAGAAAGTGATCTCATTTGATTCCATTTAGTCTCATTCTTGGCATAAAGTTACTATTTTTAGACATTTTAAGGTTTTTTTTAGACTATTTTTAATTTTTTAAAAAGTAACGCTTTTTGATAACACTCAAATGAGATTTAAAGTCATTTAAAGCAATAAAAATAATTTAAATTGAGAAGTGGAAATCATAGTCTCATTTGAAAAATGTGACAAGAGTAGACAGTAAGTCTCACTGGAACAGTATGAGACTACTATCTAATGTTAAAACCGTGTAATGAGATAAGTCGAATTGGTAATGAGACTATCAAAAAATCTGGTCCTGGTCCCAGACACGGTCACACGGTCAGTCTAAGTACTGCAGTGTGATCTCTCTCTGTAAGCAAGTATTTTCATCAGAGAAGTAACAGATTCAGATGTCAGCTTTAAGACTCTTAAGAAGACTGTTACTGACTCTGTCTGTGACTTCTTAAATTTCTATTTTGATTTATTCAGACAGTTTATACAGAGATATTCTGATTTAAAATAGATGAAGTAGAGTCTCTTTTTCTTGATCTCTCTGTTATATACTCTGTTTATAAAAGCTTGTAAAGCTCTCTCTCTCTGCTCAGTAGTTAGATATAAATCTCTCTATATCTTATCATTTTTTTCTGATAAATCTGTTCTCTGTTGTTCTGACTCTTATGAGACTAGTTAATAATCTGCTCTCTATAAGTCTGTGACTCTCACAGTGATCTGTAAGTAATGAATGAGAGTTATCAGTTTCTTCAGAGTTAAGAACTTAGAGTCTTACTCAATGAGCTTGTTCTGCATGTCTTTATTCAGTCTCTTTATAAACATCATTATTCAGGTCTTATTTCAGAGCCCTGTTTTCACAGATCTCAATTCATATTATAATTTTATAAAGTGTCATGAGTAGTCTTCATCAGATTTCTTATCTCTTTTTCTAATATTGATGATCATGACTCAGATGTTCTCTGTTCAGCTTGTAAAGTCTCTCAACTTATTCTCTAGATAGGTCTTAAGAACAGATCAGCAGAATCTCTTATAATTATTCTTTAAATGATTCAGTCAGTTCTTGACTTCAGTGTAATAGAGATCTATCATTACATAGATAACAGCTTCTTCATCTTTCATATCACACAGCTGAACTTGTGAGTCAATTTCAAATACAAACTTGTAAAAGCTTTTATAAATTGTGATTTGATAAGTGATCTTAAGTAATTGCAGCTTAAGAAAGTTTCTTTTCAGTTTGTAGATATCTCTGAAGATCATGTCTAGAGACTCAGTTCAAGACTGTTTACAGACAGTAAGCATTTCTTATAGAAAAATAGCTTGATTTCATAGAAGATGCTCAAGAATGTTCTTTACTGAGATTGATTTATTCATGAGTTCAGAGAGTTTCTCTGTCACAGATGTAGAGAATAATGTTCTGTGAGTGATTAATAAGTTCTCTGAGACTTCTTTTACAGAGATTATTTATAATTCAGATGACTGCTTTTGAGTGCCTGAAGTAGAGTTCATAGAGATTGAAGTATACAAGTTTCTAGTTCTTTCAGTTATAACAGACAGTTGCTGACTGACTGAGCTTGAAATATAAGAATAAGTACTCACAGGCAATTATTCAGGTGTTTGCAGCTTGATATGATATGTACTGTTAACTACTAGAAGTATTCACAGTAGAAAGATAAAATGTAGAGATCAAATATATAATAGCATTTGAGCTGAGTTATGAATAGTATTCATGAACTTCAGTCTATATAGTTGTATATAGTCAAGGGCTGCTAGCTCTATTGATTACATGAGAGATAGAAATAGAGGTAAAGAATCTGTGAGAAGCGGAATTTCTTACAATTTATGTGATATCTGAAGTTCAATTTTTATAACTGTGAAGTTCTCAGATATTTGCAAAGTTATTACATAGATAAGCTTATCTAGACTGGCTGCCGGAATTATGAATTTTATATTTGATCTTATTTAATCTGATCTTATGCATTTCTTGACAGTTATTAAAAAAACATGCAAAGTGACTATTCATCAGATCTCAAAATGAAATCATGACTTAGAAAAAATAATAAAGTAATCTCATTTAGTCTTATTTAGTCTGATTCTTAGTATAAAGTTATTATTTTTAGACATTTTAAGATTTTTTTTTAGACTACTTTTAATTTTTAAAAAAGTAACACTTTTTGATAACACTTAAATAAGATTTAAAGTCATTTAAAGCAATAAAAAGAATTTAAATTAAGAAGTGAAAATCATGATTTCATTTGAAAAATATGATAAGAGTAGATAGTAAGTCTCACTGAGACAGTATAAGACTACTATCTAATCTTAAAACCATGTAATAATCTTAATTAAATTGATAATAAGACTATCAAATATTCTGATTCTAGTTTCAGACACGGTTATATAGTCAGTCTAAGCTTGTCTTCTTTAATTAACTCTACAGTATTAACTGATTCTATCTCTATAAGTAAGTCTGTCAATACTGATCAGAAGTATAAATCTGACTCACAGACAGCTATGTATAGATTGTATCTTTAAAGTTATATAAGTCTTAAGTATATATTATCTGTGATATCTATAATATTTACAGTTTCTGTAAATCTTCTTCAAGTTATGAAGAGATCTTACAATTCAAAGATAACTTTCATAAGTCTCTCAGTTCTCAGATCTGAGTTCTCACACTCTGCTTATTATAAGAGTAGATTCTCAGTTTTCATCACTCAGTATATTCACTTTATAAGCTTTAAAGACACTACAGTGATCTGAGATTCTGTGTTCATTAATACTTCTCATGCTTGTAGAGTAGTAGTATCACAGTGTAATCTCTTCTTATAAGTATATATTTTCATTGAAGAAGTAACAGATTCAGATATCAGCTTTAAGACTTTTAAGAAGACTGTTACTAACTCTGTCTATAACTCTTTAAATTTCTATTTTACTTTATCTGAACAGTTTATATAAAGATGTTCTGATTTGAAATAGATAAAGTAAAGATTCTTTTTCTTAATCTCTCTATTATATACTCTATTTATAAGAGCTTATGAAGCTCTCTCTCTCTGCTCAGCAGTCAGATATAAATCTCTTTATATCTTATTATCTTTTTCAAATAAATCTGTTCTCTGTTATTATAACTCTTATAAGACTGATTAATAATCTGCTCTTCACAGATTTATGACTCTTACAGTACTTCATAAGTAATAAATAAGAGTCATCAGTTTCTTCAGAGTTAAGAACTTAGAGTCTTACTCAATAAGCTTATTCTGCATATCTTTATTCAGTCTTTCTATAAATATCATTATTCAGATCTTGTTTCAAAGCTCTGTTTTCACAGATTTAAATTCATACTATAATTTTATAAAGTATTATAAGTAGTCTTTATCAGATTTCTCATCTCTTTTTCTAATATTAATAATTACAGCTTAGATATTCTCTGTCTCACTTATAAAGTTCTCTAACTTATTCTCTAGATAGATCTTAAGAATAGATTAGTAGAATCTCTCATAATTATTCTCTAGATAATTTAATTAATTTTTGACTTTAATATAATAAAGATCTATTATTATATAGATAATAGCTTTTTCATCTTTTATATCACACAGCTGAACTTGTAATTCAATTTCAAATACAAACTTATAAAAGCTTTTATAGATTGTAGTTTAATAGATAATCTTAAGTAATCACAGCTTAAGAAAGTTTTTTTTTTTTTTTTTTTTTTTCAGTAAGTAATGGAAATTGAAGATTTAATTCCCTCTTCTGCTATTAGATTTGAAAAGGCCTGTATAAACTATGCTCTGAGAGTTATAAAGATGAGCTGAAATCATATAATCAGAGAAAGAGTCTCTTCTTCATTTCCATCAATTAACTCTGAAAATGAACTGGATTGAAATAGATTTCTGAATTGAAATGAAAATAATTCTTCAAAGAAAATGTCTTCTCAACTGTACAGACTATGCTCACTGATTAAAAATCAATTTTCTTCTTTAAATGTTGAAAAAGTTGATTATGAGAAGTTATCTCTTTGAAGAGAAAAGCTTGAATCTCTTATAGACTTGCAAATAAGTGAACTATCTAAAAAGAAAGAATATGAATAGTATTTGAAGAGAATTTCTACAATTAATATAAAAGACTCTATTCTGATTGACTCAGATGACTTAAAAAATGAGAATTTAAATAGATTGAACACAGACATTGCTTATACTGAAGATAATATCAATTTTATCTCAGATTTCTGAAATTTAGACTGTGAATCTGAAGTCTTTAATACTGAACTATGTATAATAGTGAAAGCTTTCAAACTTATTGAAATAAAATCTCATAAAAGAGAAAATAGTTTGAAAAAGGCATGAATATTCTCTGATAGTCAAGCTGCTTTAAAAAGACTTAGAAATAGTCAGATTTATAATGATCAAATGAATCTTAAACTGATCTTAAACTTCATTTTAAAAATTCAAAAGAGAAGAATATCAAAGCTGATAATTTATCTGCACTGAGTTTCTGCTCATATGAATATTCATGGCAATGAATTGACTGATTCAGCTGTAAAAAGAGGTTCAGAATTAAGTAGATCTATTCAAAAAATTGTGTCCTGATCTTTTATAAAGAGAAAAATAAAAGAATCTTGTTTAGACAAGTGAAATGAAAGCTGGCAGAAACAAAAGAAGAGTATACATTATTCAAGATTTGAAACAAAATCCAAGTGAAAATCTTGTTCAATTAAATGTAAAAAGAAAATATTCTCATCTATAATACAGCTGAAATTAGAACATGATTATTTCAAATCTTATATACAAAGATTTAATGATAGATTTGATTCAATAAAATGCTCATTCTGCAATGCAAATGAGAATTCTGAGCATATTATAATGCACTGTGCATTATACAATAGTCTCAGAGTCAGATTGAAAGAGAAGTATGATCTAAATCAATTAAATATGAGATTCTTATTCTCAACTGAGACAGGAATTAAATACTTAATAGACTTTCTATCAGAAACTCAAGCAGCTATAAGAAAATAACTGAATTCTGAAATATCTGAATATGAAGATGAGGAAATTGATCAGATATAGTCCGTTAAAACAGCTATATACTATCTTTTAATAATTTGTTTTATTACAGTCTCTCTTTATTTTACTTTACTTTTTTCTTTCTATTCTTTTCTATCTATCTATTTAATATGTCTATCTTTAAGACTGTGTTCTCTTTTCTTTTGTCATGTCAAATGATTTCAAAATATCAGAAGATGTTAAAATACTGTAATTTGTAACAGTTTTTATATTCTGAGCTGGAATTTTCTGATTTTGCATATCTGAAATTGGTGAATGTATAATAGTTAACTTTATAGATATAGGAAAAACCCTGAGAACTTTTAGTTCTCAGGTAGATGTCATAGTCTCTGACTGCATACATCTATAATTGAAGAATAATAATAATAACAAAGTTTTTTTTCAGTTCATTGATATCTCTGAAGATTATGTTTAGAGACTCAGTTTAAGAGTGTTTATAAACAGTAAGCATTTCTTATAGAAAAATAGCTTAGTTTTATAAAAGATACTTAAGAATATTCTTCAGTAAGATTGATTTATTCATAGATTTGAAGAGTTTCTCTGTCACAGATACAGAGAATAATATTTTATAAGTAATTAATAAGTTCTCTGAGACTTCTTTTATAGAGATTATTTATAATTTAAGTGACTGCTTCTGAGTGTCTGTAGTAGAGTTTACAGAGATTAAAGTATGTAAGTTTCTAATTCTTTCAGTTATAATAAGTGATTACTGATTGACAGAGTTTGAAATGTAAGAATAAGTGCTTACAGATAATTATTCTGATATTTACAGCTTGATATAATATATACTGATAGCTACTAGAAGTATTCACAGTAGAAAAATAAATATAGAGATTAAATATATAACAGTATTCAAGCTGAGTTATGAATAGTATTCATGAACTTCAGTCTATTATCTATATAGTTGTGTGTAGTCAAGAGCTGCTAACTCTATTAATTACATAAGAGATAGAAATAGAGATAAAGAATCTGTAAGAAGTAAGATTTCTTACATATAAAGAGACTTTAACAGCTGCTAATTAATTTACATATAAGAAGTCAGTGTATACTTGTAATCTTACACTGACTTAAGCAATTTTTGAATTATAAAATCTGTCTTTAAAGATTTTATCAAAAGAATTAATATTATAAAAATTGAAAAAAAGAAATAATTAATGAAAATGATAATACAACGATACAGTGAACTAATGAATTTTACTTATATTTTTT
>NW_025544776.1:2581004-2582424 GCF_000003525.1 Blastomyces dermatitidis ER-3 | reverse complement strand
TATTTAATAGTAGCTCAGTTACTAAGCTTAATATATATAATATCAATTCTCTTAAAATATTACAGTGTTTTTTGCATGAAAAAGTTGATTTTTCAATAATAAATAGAGAGATAACAAAGATTATAGAAGTGAAAGAAGTGATAAAAAAGATAAAAAAGAGATAAAATGATAAGATTAAAGTAGAGATAGAGAGTGAAAGTGATAAAAGAAGTTATAGAGCAGTAAAAACAGTAATAGTAATAAAGAGAGTAAATGCGAAAGAAGTAGTAAAGTTAGTAGAGATGACAGAAATGATAAAAAAGAGATAGAAGTGAAAGAAATAATAGAGATAATAAGAGAAAGAGTGATAAAATAAGAGTAGAAATAAGGTAAAAGTGATAGAGAGAGCTGCGGAGCGGTAGAGACAATGATGATGATAGAGAAAGTAAAGATGAAAGAAGTGATAGAGATAATAGAGACAGTGATAATAGTAAAGAGAGTAGAGATAATAGAGATAATAGAGAGAGAGTTAAAGTGAAAGAGATAGAGATATAAAGTGAAAGTAATAAAGAGTGCTATAAGGTGTTACAGGTGATAATAATGATAGAGAGAGTACACAATGAGATGCTACTACATATTTTTAATGAGGTGTACGTAATGTCACATTACAGTATTTTTTACATGAAAAAGTTGGTTTTTCTATAATAAATAGAGAGAAGAGAGAAGAGAGATACAGAGAGCACTATTAAAAGAATTACGCCGGTAAGAAGACAGCTAGACAGTGTCACAAATCTTGGCAGAAATTCACACTGTAATTTATACTGAATATTCAGTTCTTGATTATTCATTGTCTTCACTGTCATCTTTTTAATATGTAATCTGCCTGTTAATCTCATCTCACAGTCAGATAAGTATTCTACTTCTTTATCTACTTATACTGTCTTTCTTCTCTATATTCATTATCATTTTCTAACTCTATAAACTTTATTAATCATGTTAAATTTTTGTAAGAATAGTATCTTTAATACTACTACTTTTCTGAGTTATTCAGTCAGATTTAAGAGTATCTCTAAGTCATTCATTGTGAAGTATAATATGTGATAGTTCAGGATTAAATTCACATTCAATTGTATATTTATATATACAGTTGATTTGACTCTTTGAGATCTGTGTGATTTTCATAATTTCAGTATTTAACTTGTTAAAATAAAGTGATTTAAGAGTCATTATAAGAGCTCTTATAGCCAGACAATCTCATATAAATAGAATGCAGAGTGATTAGAAGTTAAATATAATTACTCATTAAAACATAGTGATATTTCTTAGCTGTATCAATTGAATCTGAGCGGCGCAATTCTTTTGATAGCGCCCTCTGTAGATTGAAGAGAGATAAATAGAGAGATATCTTTACTAGTAATGATTTATGAAAAGTACTTAAATA
>NW_025544776.1:2416423-2578704 GCF_000003525.1 Blastomyces dermatitidis ER-3 | reverse complement strand
AGTGTAGAGGTGGTAGAGGTGATAGAGATGGTAAGAGAGTGAGTGATAAGATGGGGGTAGGGTAGAGATATGAAGTGGAAGTGATAGAGGGGGCTGTGGGGTGGTAGAGGCAGTGGTGATAAAGGTGGTAGGGGTGGTAGAAGTGGTAGAGGTGATAGAAGTGGTAGGGGTGGTAGGGGTGGTAGGGGTGGTAAGAGTGAGTGGTAAGATGGAGGGAGGGGTATGAAGTGGAAGTAATAGGGGGTGCTACGGGGTGTTAGAGGCGGTGGTGATGATAGGGGGTAGATAGAGTGATGCAATTGGCAGGCGCCACTACGTATCCATGGATTTTTGATGGGGTGCACGTGATGTCACGTGAGGTCATGTTACAGCGTTTTTTGCACGGAAAAGTTGGTTTTTCTTTAGAGATGAGCAGAGAGCTTAATGTCTGACACTGTACTAGATCAATTGAACTTAAGCTTATCTATAAAATGAGAATTCATTGACAGTATCAAGATTCTAATAGAGTTTCTAGAATGTGAGCATGGTCAGGTCTGCAGCTAGATATATAGAACAGAGTTTCAATCTCTCAGAGTCTCACATCTAATCTATGACATCATTGAAGATGCCATTCCGAATAAGAATAGTCTGCAAGTTTCTGCAAGCTTCTGCAATCTTGTGATATCTCATATCTTCTTTCTATCTGAAATAGCTTCCTCCGTGGCGGGGCCTTGCCACCCCCGCCCAGGGCACGTTACAGTTGTGGTTGTGATAATAATGCTGCGATGAGGCGCGCCAACCACGGATGTGGGGAGCGAAGGCACGTGCACCCCTCCAAACCACTCATCAAGGGCCAAAAGAAAGAATGCGTGCCCAGCGTTCCGACGACGTGTTGCGCAGTTGTAATAAGCAGCGGGTCTTGAGCGGGGGCGGAAGCAGGCGGAAGACAAGCCCTAGGTGAAGCCAAGCTGAGCTAAGTTAAGCTCTGGCAGGGCCAGAATAACGGGCGTGGAATGGGAATGGAGCCACGTTCCATGCGAAGTCTGTTTCACTGAAGCCGGGCCTGGCTCTGGGCGAGATCGTTCTTTGGCCTTCCTTTTTTTATGTTTTCACTTTGTTTTTGCTTTGTTTTTGCTGTGGTAACTGTTACTTACAATGTAGATGTGGGATGATGTTTTTGGCAAGAGAAGCAAGCAAAGAAAGCAAGAAGCCGGAAAACCAGAAAAGAAGAAATAAACGCTGAATTCGACACTGTTTCTTTCTTCTTCTTTCCTGCTTCTCTTTGTCTGCATGGAGGCGGTGGGCTTTGACTCCCTCTCAGGTCAGGGGCCTGCTTGTGCTGTAGCACCAGGACTTCTTTTCGTTTTTATTATTATTTATTTTCGGGAACTGCATGTTTTTTCAGATGATGTGTGGTATATATAACTATATATATATATATGGGGTTGATCATTTTCGTCAGGATAGGATACCATACCGGCAGCAAACCGGATATAGCATCAGCATGATTATTAAAGGGTAAGCTAAATAAATAACTAATGAATAATAATAAATAGACATTGGAATAGAGTAGAAATAAGAATAAACACCAGCAAGCCAGCTAAAACCTTCCTGGCGGTCTGTCTGTTTGTGTTTGTCCCTCCCGCCTCCCGCCGAAATAGTATTCCTCCCTCCACTTTAAACCTTCGTCATTCTCCGCCTCTTGGGGCATATTTTCTCTTTTCTTCTTCTCCTCCTCCTCCTCCTCCTCTTCTTGTCTCCCCTCTCCTCTGACTTACTCGTTCCTTAAAAATAAAACAATAATACTCCACTCGCTTTCTTCCGCTCTTACAACACAAATAATCCGCAGCTGGACCGATTCCCTATTGGCGGCAAGCGTACTGGCGTGAGCTCTGTCCTGCGCGGTTGGTTGGGTGCAAGGGCTGAAGAAGTTACTGGGGCTGTTGCATTTTGCATTTTGCATTTTGCGCTGGACGTCTGTAAGTGGCTGCTTTGTTTCTTTTTTCTCTCACTACTTTCCTTTTCTTTTCTTTTTCCATTTTCCCTCCCTGTCAAGTTCCAAGTTTGTTGCCCGATTCCCGCCATGCCTTGCCTGGGCTGCGGTGGACAACTCAGGCGCTTGCCACAGGCACACATACATCGATCTATCTGTACTCCGTACAAACGAGAGAGATACGGTCAGTCACCGTCACACTCTACTTCTCCCCTTGATGCCTCCTCCTCTCCTTATTATTATTATTAGCCTTTCTGTTGTTCGTCTATGACGTCGGTGACATCTGTCCTGGCTATTCATTCCCCTGTGTCTGCTGGTGTGCTGTCCCCACAGAGAGGGGGAGAGAGAGAGAGAGAGAGAGAGAGAGAGAGAGAGAGAGAGCTTCAGCGCTCGCCCTGTCACCCCCGTCACATATTTCTACCCTCACTTTTTCCTCGTCCAGCCGATTGGAAGATCCTCCTCGCTCTCCAGTTCGTGCTTCATGTCAATCAATGCTGCTTGTTCCCGCTGGGCGACTCTGCAGATCCCGTTGACTTTTAAGAAATCGCTGACCTCCTGGATCCATCCAGTCTCTCGCTCTCCCACTTCTTCTCGCTCGTCTTTAAATACAACCACCCCAATCTCTGCCGCTGTCATCGTCTCCATCTCCGTCAAGCTAGTATTTCTGAGATTTAGGCCCTGACACTTCTACATCAATGAGTGTTGCCTCCCCTTTTCATATTCCTTGAGCAAGCCGTCGAATCCAATCCTGCTGCCAAAAGCCTACGTTAGCGCACGAAAACCACCATCCATCCATCTTAGTGTAACGGAGACTACAACAAGCAACATCCACCGCTCTGGTTCTTTGTCAGTCAGGGTTATAAGAAACATCCCACCGTGAAAACAGGAACCCCACGCTCTGTTTTTCTGTTTTTGTTATTAGTCTTGCTCGCAACTGGCAGCAACACACACACACAAAAAAAAAAAAAAAAACACATTGACCAACTCCTCACATTACCCGTTGGGCTCCCATCCACCCACCGCCACGTATTTTATCGCGTGTCCGGCTTATCGCCCGCGCACTTTCGTTCTCTCCTGCTACGAAGTAACAACGAATCGCACTCACTCAACTTCGTACACACAAGACGTTTACATCATGCTATAAAGCCTTTATTTAAAAAGAGGAGAAATACTACTTCAAGACTATGGTTCTTCTATCGCAGCTTTTTGAAACAGACAGACGCGAATGCTCGGAACGAAGCATGGAATCAAGCCAACCCCCTCCCTACGCTAGCCCCTCACCTCAGTCTCCCCAGTCTGTCGCGTCATCCAACCCGGGTTCGCCCGCTGTATCTCTCTTCTCCGCAAGAGCCCATAACAGATTCCCCAGCTCCGCGTCTTCGTTAGCCTCTTCTCCTGGCTTGGGGAGCCTTACAGAAGGATATAGCACTATGAAGACCCCGCTGACCGACGTCAAAGAGGACCCACTTGAGCTCGATACGAGTCTGGTTGACGGAAGCCCTTATTTTGGTGAGCCCTACTGTCGTTCGCAAACTGGGGACAACAAGCATTGTTTTCCGTCTTCTAACATCTCTGGTGAAATTGTAGCGCACTTCAACCAGGTTCACGCGGACGATGGCTATTCCGCAGTGCTGGAATACGATCTTTCAGACGACGTGGTGGAAAAGCCGAGCTCGCCCAAGAAGCGAAAGTCGGATGGCAGCACAGCTACATCCTTTCGCGGCATCTCTCGCTTAAGCAACCGATTTACTTCCATGTCGTCGAAATGGAAACACAAGCAAGGAATAGATACGGCAGTCTTGGAAAAATATGATGAATCGCTGAGATCGCGTGCAAATTCTGCAACGTCGACGTTGGTGAGCCCGACAGTTAGCTCACTCTCCATCCGACAAGGCCACACATCCCCCTCTCCAGCAAGAACAGCTTTTGAAGATCGGTTACATGAGAGTGGTATTCATCCCATAGACATCGACATGGCCAATCGACAGGGTATAATAGACACAGAGCCAAAGGCAACCACACCTTTACTGCCACCTTTGATGGTGAACCTTCCGAATCGGGATAACATATCGCCCACACAGTCACCACTACAGTCCCCCTCCGTAGCTGATGTGACTGACAGCAACTCGCACCCAAATACAACCCACAACTCCCTCGACGCTTCCAGAGCGACATGCCTACCTTCACCACCGCTATCCAAACAGGCCTCTGTATCATCCATCAGTCGACAATTGGCAGGAGCCAGAACTCAGGTTCAAGATCTCTCCCCAGTCGCAATGCCAGAGACGGATGACGAGTGGTCCGACAAGCTAGGCCATGCGAATTTCACCATCCGACCTGAACCCTATCTCCCCACCTCCCGAACGCTCGAAGCCTTCGAGGAGCACAGGAACAATTGGGAGCTTGCCCGCTGCAATTACGCGAAACATCTCACTCGCATTGCAGAGCACTACGGCGCAACATCCAACATCTACCGGCTCACGGAGGAGAAATGGGATTCGGTGGAGGCTGGATGGAGAGGGAACCACAACGAACTCGTCGCAGGTTTGGAAGACGGCAGAGGTAATCCTGTCAGCTTGCTACACAAACCGGACATCTCCAGCGTCGAAGCCATCAAAATCCCACAGCTGGACGATAAAAGCAAGTTTCCTGACCGTGGTGATGAGGATATTGTTGGACCAATGTCTGTGGCGCCTGTTCTTCAACGATCTTCGTATCCGTCGGGCAAATCGTTACGGAAGAGAACGTTCTTTAAGTTCTTGCAAGATCTGTTCACCCCTGGGATAAAAGCCTGACAGACGTCGATAAAGCTGCGCTGGCCATCATCCCATCCTGTGACCTTGTATCATAATTGGTTGCCATTTCCCCGTCGCCTTTTTGTTCGGATTTCAATTTTCATTTATTACTTTCTTCTGTTTCTCACATACATACAAGTCCCGCTCTCGCTTCTCGTTGATTCAAATGTCCCCTTCTCTTCCTTGTACAAACTAATCTATCCACATGCCTTCTTTTATTTCGTTGGCTTTATCCCTCAATTGTCAAGTGAAGTGTTTTCACAACACGACATCGTCGACTTTTGGGGAATAGCCGTGATTTCGTCCCTTCGTCCTTTCCATTCCTTACAGCTTATTACCATGCGACGACCGATCATGTTGGACGATGAATGATGACGCTCCTTTATAATGCTGCTTTTGCTAGAGATACCCACCTTTTACGCTCCTTTTATTATTAGACACACATACACAGTGAGAGGGAGACGTTCCCCTATTGATTCACCCTAGACCATATTTTATGCCCTATAATTATAATTCATTTATTACACCGCTTATATCTAGACCTCTTCTTTACATTTATATATCCGTCCTGCTTTTCTGCACAATTTACTATACGAGCTATTTTTCAGAACTTTTTATTTTTATTTTTTATCGATAGATAGTTGTTTTTGCACCCCACCCCATACCATTGTGAGAGACGCCTTGCGCTCACGCTAAAAAGGGCCTACCTGCCTTCTTATTTTTTAAAAATGTTAATTTTCTATATAATGAGGTGACTGCGAAGCGATGAATTTCGGATTCGGCTGCTGAAGAGAATGATGAGAGGGACCAGAGGGTAAGGAAATACCCGAAGAGCTCGAGCTGCAGCTTGTTCCAAGGAATCATATCATCCCTCTTTCCCCTTCCTTTTCCCTCATTGAACCCAATCACGCCAAATGGGCATGGGCGGGGTTGGTTTGCACTCCATTCCCATACTGATATCTCGCGGGTGCCTCGGACAGTTGGGTTTATTACACCAGACGGATGGGATGAATGGTATACATATATTGGTTAGAATTTCCTATAGACCCGGTTTCAGTCTACCTATCTCATCTCCCAATGTTCTATATATCATCGCGCGCGGTGTGTGCACTTTCGTCTTCCCTTATTTTTTTATTTTTTTTTCTGCATCATTTCTTTTTCATGCCGAATACCACCAACCATCAACCAACCAACCATCCCGCCCAACACATACATGTACATATCTTCAAAAGTGTTTCCCCCCCACTACTCCCACCCCAAGATGCCTGCATCTAATCCATAATAACTCTATTCTGGCCGCTCGATATTATCTATTAACCCATCCGCTCTGCCTTACTTTGCCACTCAGCCACTGACGCTCAACCCAACCCTCAACTTTGTCCTCCCAACATGTTTCATCATAGACATAGACCATACAGGGCTCTTTATTTTATTTTGCTGATTCATTCATTCATTCGCTAATTTGGAAAAAGAGGGCTCTTGGAAACGGTGAGAAAAGGGGTAAGTGAGGAGGAAGCTGTTGGGAGGGGTGAGTGTTTTTATTGTGGGAGTCTGGTGTGGGGCGTGTTGGGTGGAGGTTGCTTGTTGGTTAGAGGTATTGAGGCTTTGAAAATGATGATGAGATGATTAGATAGTACATCTGAATCATGATGAGTGAATGGATGAATATATGTCATGATTTGTGAGTTACTATTTATAGAGTTATCACATACGAACAATATTGTGGCGGATGTACGGAGTATTGCTTCCGAAAACAGAATTTTCTCAGCCCCTCTCTGAAAATTAGTAGCAAGAAAAATCAAAATATCCATGTTTCTCTAGAATCATTCAATTATCATTCAATACATATCTTGCTTACTTTTACCATCAATATGCTATTTTAACTCAGTGATTTCATTGTTAATAAAATTATACATCTTTTTTAATGAAGGTATTTTCAGAGTAGTTTGATTGCTGCTACATGACTCTTTATAAAGAGCTTGCAATCACCGACTATGTGAATCAGCAACTGTAAGCAAGTATGAGCAGAAGCAGTTGACTTACAGAGAGACAATTATACACCTCTTTTAATTACTGCTTCACTCAAGTAAATGTTTGTGATCTGATAGAGTAGCTGTGTAACTAGAAAATAAGATCTACATACAAGATTAAAAGTGTTTTCTGCTGAAGATTTCACAGAAAACTGATAATAATTGAAAGATAAAATAAAAATAAAAGAAACAGTAAAATGTGAAAAGTATAAAGCTTGCTTAATTGAAAAGATTACTAGCTTATGAAAAGTTATATAGTGAAAGAATTAATAAGTCAGAATATATAACTTAACACTCTCACTTATCAGAGTAATTATATATAATTGTGGCGGGCTGCGCCCGATCAATCATATAGACTCTTCCGTTACACTCCATAGATTCTTCCGCTTCATTCTCGAACGCGTACACTCTGATTCTCGGCCATTCTCAATCACCGATCCTCGGCCGCCATGAACGCGCCATCACATACATGTATAAATATTCACCTCAATCACTGATTCTCACACTTTCTCTTTCTTTCCTTCTCTAACATTTTTCTCTTTGTTATATAAGACCTATAATATTATACTGATCTATTCAGTGTAGGCCTCTTACACTAGAAAAATGTTCATTGTCTTCTTATTAGAAATGATTACTCACTGAGATATCTGAATATGTAACAATGTATAAGAAATAGAGAAATAGTTAAACAGTTAAGTGAACACTGAGTTCTCAGATAGAAGCTTACTTATCAGTCACTCTAGCTCTATAATAAGATCTTATAAAGAGAATATCAGTGAAAGATCTGAGAGTTCTGACATCTCAGATGTATAAGATATTTATATAATTATACATTCAATAATTGATATAATCATGTCTAATAATAATATAAAACTCTTAAACATGAGTATAGATATAATGTCACAGTGACTCTGAGTAATGTTGAAATTATAACAGCAATAGATAGCAGATATATATGCAACTTAACAACTTCAATATGAAGAGATTTAATAATTAACTCATGTAATTTCAACATCTATAGAATTGAATACAAAAGCACTGAAAGAATGCTTAGATACTTCTATATATTTCAATACTTTCAATCTCACTCTCTACTCATCATGAAGAATGGAAATGCTTACAAAACTGAGTATAGATGAAGATGTTATTAATTTATTAAATAATCAAGATTAATATACTAATAGATAATTAAAGAATTATATGAAACAGAAGTTTCATTTATAAATGAAAGTATATGAATCAGTATTACAAATGTCTGATAATATTATGAAATATCTTGATATTCTGTTCTGAGACACTGTTATATAATAGAAGATATTAGATTGATTACAGAGTATTTAACAGAGAAATACTTCTCTTATAATATTTATCTCTAACTTCAATATCAAGATCTTAAAAGCAGGTGATTAATCTTGAGAGAATTGAATGAAGATTAGCATGCTTAAGAAGACATTAACTTTCAAACTCTTACAGACTCTTATAAGTGTAAATAAAGACTCAACTTATAAAGACTTCTACACACAGCTCTGAATATTGAATGACTGTTTTATTAAGCTCAAGAGTATACAGAACAGTGATAGAAGATATTACATCTCAGTAACTCATACACTCACACTGAATAACAGCAATGATACAGATGTTATAAACTAAATAGATTTAAATTTCTATACATAAGCAAGGATTTTCACTGTTTAAATAGACTTTTAAGTCTCTAAGATTACTTCTGAAGAAGTCACTGATCAATATTAACATGAAGTGTGTATTAACTGTAACTCATCAGAATATATTACTTTCAACTGTTAATTAGTCTACATATCTTCTTGCTTAAAGAATGAATCAATGTCTGTTCACATCAATCATGTTATATTAGAGAAAGATTTGAAAGATAACTATGAGAATACTCTAATAAAACAGGAAAAAGATTAGCTTCTGTTCAAATTTATAAACAGAAGCTTGAAGAGATCAGATAATAATAATTTAAAGAGAAAATAGCAATGAATGCAATTCTTGTATCTACTGTGATTGATAATATATATAATATGAAAGTCATGATAGATAGCAGTCTATATTACTATACAATGATAAAATCTTTAGTTATAAGATATTATAATCTTTAGTGTATTCTCTTATTAAAATTCTGACTTCTCACATAATTTAATGATTCAAAAGATGTTTACATCTGTTACATAATAAAACTAAATATAGATGTCAGAGAATATCAGTGTGAAGATGTCTATGTATATAAAGTTGATAATCTTGATTATAATCTGATGTTAGAACTTCTCTGACTATCTCAATAAGACATCTTATTAAACACTTGAAACAGAAGTTTAATATTTCCTAATAATAATAGAATTCATGAAGATGATATTCACAAGACTATGAACCTGACACAGATCTCTATCAATACTTATAAAATACTCTGAAAAAGATGTGATTAAAACTGCTGATAGAGTTGCTGATAAAGTTATTAATAACAGAATCATGTATCAATCTATTTCATCAGTCTGACTGATATTAAGAAAGCTCTAGAAAAGTTATCTCATACTATAATAATAAATTCTCACATAAAACTCTCTTAATAATATCATGAATATCTACATATCTTCTGACAAGATAATATTATGAATATATCTTCTTTACAAGACTCAGAGGTGAATCACAGTATCAAGTTAGAAAAGAAGAATGATAAGAATCTCAAGTCACTATAAGACTCTCTTTATAATATGTATCAAGATGAACTTCTTCTTCTTCAGAAGACACTTAATAATCTGTTAAATAAGAGATTTATATGTATTAGTAACTCTTTCACTGCAGCTTCTATTCTCTTTATAAAGAAGTCAGATAAAGAACTTCAATTCTGTATAAACTACTGAGATCTGAACAGATTGATAAAGAAAGATTAATATCTCTTATCTCTTATCAATGAAACTCTAGCACAGATCAGATGAGCTCAATGATTTATAAAGCTAGATGTTATTACTGTATTTCATAAGATTTATATTACTGAAGAAGATAAATAGCTTATAGCATTCTGAATATGTTATAACCTCTTTAAATGAATAGTCACATTCTTTGAACTGACTAATGTTCTCAGTATATTTCAGAAGTATATCAACTGAGTACTTTGAAATTTTCTTAATAAGTTTGTATCTGATTATCTAGATAACATTCTCATCTTCACTGATGAATTCAGAAAAGAGTATTAAGAGTATGTATGAAGAGTATTACAATGATTATGAGAAGCAGAACTATCAATTGATATTGATAAGTATGATTTTAAAGTTAAGAGTACTAAATACTTAGATTTCATCATAGAAACTGATAAGAGAATTTGAATAAATTCTGAGAAGATCTCTGTCATTCAGTTAGACTGGCCGCCGGGACCATGAATTTCACGTTTGATTTCATTTGGTCTGATCCCATACATTTCTTGGCGTGAATCCCGCTGGGACTGGCTATCAAAAAAACATGTAAAGTGACTATATATCAGATCTTAAAATGAAATCATGACTTGAAAAAAATGAGAAAGTGATCTCATTTGATTCCATTTAGTTCTATTCTTGACATAAAGTTACTATTTTTAGACATTTTAAGGTTTTTTTTAGACTATTTTTAATTTTTTGAAAAGTAACACTTTTTGATAACACTCAAATGAGATTTAAAGTCATTTAAAGCAATAAAAATAATTTAAATTGAGAAGTGGAAATCATGGTTCTATTTAGAAAATGTGACAAGAGTACATAGTAAGACTCACTGAGACAGTATGAGACTACTATCTAATGTTAAAACTGTGTAATGGGATCAGTCGAATTGGTAATGAAACTATCAAAAAATCTGGTCCTGGTCCCAGACACGGTCACACGGTCAGTCTAGAACTCATTCTTGAATGCAAAGCTTTATATACTGTGAAAGATGTATAAAGCTTTATTGAATTCACTAACTTCTATCAGTGATTTATATGAAACTTCTCAGATATTATCAGATCACTTACAGATCTCACTAAGAAAGACTCAGTATTTCAATGATCAGCAGACACTGAAGCTGCATTTATACAGATAAAGAAGATATTTATTAATATCTCTCTGCTGATAACATTTGATTCTGATTATGAGATAGTTATTAAGACTGATTTCTCTGACTATATGATAGAAGAAGCAATATTGTAATATCATGATAAAAGTGTTCTATAATTATATATCTTCATATTTAAGAAAATGAGTCCTGCTGAATACAATTATGAGATCTATAATAAGAAACTTCTCATGATTATACACTGTTTAGAAGAATAAAACTCTGAACTTCAAAGTATCTCTGAATTTAAGATAATCACAGATTATAAGAATCTCAAATACTTTATAACTATCTGTAAACTCACTGAATAATAGATACAGTGATCTGAGTTCTTAAGCTGCTTTTATTTTACAATACACTACTATCTCAGCAGCTAGAACTCAATGATAGATACTCTCTTATAATAAGAGTAAGAAATGCCTTCTGATTAGACTGGCCGCTGGGATCATGAATTTCACATTTGATCTTATTTGATCTGATCCCATACATTTCTTGGTGTGAGTCTCACCAGAATCAAGCCTCAAAAAAATCTGAAAATGAACTATTTCTGAGAGAAATGATGTGAAAAATGACCAGATTTAATTCAAGAACAGTGAAATGAGAGTAATTTCTCAGAATAAACTGTGAAAGATGATTATTCTTTCAAAATCAGAATGAGACTGAGACTGAAGATCAAATTCAGTCTCATTCAGTTCATTCAGTAATTACTTATATAATCAGAATTTGATAACAATTATTGATAACACTCATGAAACAATTAAATACATTCTTGTGCAAGTTTATTCTTCACTTTCTTATGAAAACTACACTTCTCTGATATACTGTGATCAGAGATATTAAACTGTCTAATAATTCTATATTTTACAATCATGAGTTTCTTGATTATTTCTTCTTATAATTGTTCTCAGTAATAGTGATAAATATCTCAGCTTGAGTTGAACTTTCACTTCATTCTCATCTCTGTCAATGAAATTGTCAGAATATCACACATTATCAGTGTAATAGTTAGATATGTACTCTCAACAATTTTTTACAACTCTAGAATTGATTTAACATGTAAATTTGTTAAATCATCTTGAAGATAGCAGTCAAATTCAGTTTTATAAGCATGTAGTTTTATCTGATTTTCAGTTGTAATCAATGTATGTAAGTTCTGTTTCAAAGTTAGTATTATAGTTCTATATGATATGAAGCATTATCAAAGATTGTTACTTACTAGAGAATTGTATTTCACTGTCTTCACATCTCTAACATCTGCTTATTCAAATCTCTGATAGTTGGCATTGTAGTAGTCTCAGACTAATTTGACATATAAGTCTTATTTCTTCTCTGTTCAATCTTGAGAAGTGTAGATATTAACTTAACAGAAGAGATCTAGTAGAGCTGCTATAGCATAGTACTCTGCAAAAGATTGTTCAGTTTTACTGTAGTAATATGTCAGTTTATTTCTTACAGTAATAATAGCCTGTGCTATAGTATCATCTCAGACTGAATTTCTTTTTAAGTGATTCAACTGCTTCTTAAGATAAGTAAATAAACTGTTATACACTCATCAGCCTGACTGCAGCATTGATGTATGAGTGATTGAGACTGTCTTTGTTATCTTATAAAACTGAAACAGTAAATTAATCATATATTTCAACTGAGTTCACTTCATATCAGAAAGTTTTAATGTCTGAATCTTTTTCTAATCAGAGTATTGTACTCAATGATCAATTATCTGATACAATTGAAGAGTTTAAACAGTCATCTTATATATTGAACTTCATCATATTCTAACATTCTGTATTATATTCAGTGATGTGACTGATTTGTTTATTTATTGAATATCATGAAATTATTATTATTATTTAGAGAAGATACAAATCACATTAACAATGTTTCAAATCTGTGATATTTAAATTATTAGTCAATCTATTCAAAATTAACAGTAGTATTATCAAAAAGCATTATCAAAAAGCAATATTAAAAAGTATTATCAAAAAATATTATCTTTTACAAAGTGAATGTAAAAGTTACTTGAGTAATTAATTTCATCTCATTCTCATCTCAAGAATCAGTCATCTTATTATTCTTTGTCTTGATATTAAGATTCTTTATCAGTGTTTGCATCACAAGTTGAACCACATGAGCAATGCAGGAAATATGACCTTGTTTACTATTTCAGAAATGCAAAGTCAATTTTTGCTCTAAGCTGTTCACTATAGTGTAGTTATTCACAGCATTGTCAGTTGTAATTGTAAGAAGACTGAGACTAATATCTCAATAGTCATTTTTAATCACAGTTATTAATATCTCTGTTATATAATTCTCAGTATGACTACTGATCAATGATTCAAATTTAATTAATGTCTCTTGATAAGTTCAGTTCTCATTAATGTAATAACATATAACTCTTATAAATACAAGATTGTTTGTACTAGTCTATACATTCACTGTGAGAGACACTCTTCAATGATTCTTTAACTCTGATTCTAGATATTGTATATTGACTTTGTAGTGTATCTCAAGATTGAACTGAAGACAGAATCAATATGAAATATGAAGATTTGAATTAAGCATTTAAAGAAGTGTTCAGAATTCAGAGTTTTCAATTGATTAAAGAGAAAGATTCAGAGATATACACATATAAAGTAATTATTCACAGAAGTTATCAGATAAGAGTTATGAAATCAGAGTACTGATATATAATTGTTTTCATATAATTTTCTTCAAATTAGAAAGTTAGTATTATCAAAAATCATTATCTAATAGAGTAACTTACTAGCTCAGTAGTAATTTTCTGATTATTTTTCTTTTATTATCTGCATTCTGATAACTTCAGGTGTCAGGAAATTTCTTCAGAGTTATAATCAGTTCATGATAAATGTTTCTGAATAAAGTTACAGTGATTGCAGTAGAGAGATGACTCTTCAGTAATCTATAATATAATCTGTTAATAATTATTTCATAGTTCATCTTGATATTTGTGTTAAGTTTTTCATAAATTTCATGACCTGAAATCAGATGTGAAGAATGAAGTGATTATTCATCATGATTGAAAGAGAGCATTCTGTGTTGAATTGTAAATAATATAGACTTTGTGAATCTTTAATAGAAGTAAAAGAAGTGAAAGAAGTGAATTCAGAAGACATAATAATAATTTAAGAAAGATGATAATTTATTTTCAATAACTGATCACTGATGTGTGTAAGAAGAATTAATATAAGAGAAAATAATCTTCTTTCTTAGCTTAGTTATAATTTTAGTACTAACTCAGATTGAATATCATCAATGTATAAAAGTAAATAAACAATCTTGATTAATCTCTGTCATATTTCTTGAAATATATTACTATTATGAAAGAGAGTGTTATCAAATTACATTATCAGATGATATCATTAAAAATATATTAATATTATGAATATTAATATTGAAAAAATGTTGATACTTATACATTATAGTGACATGATAGTTGAATATATATATATATACTATTCCTGATATTGATAATTGATTACAACTTGTACAATAATTTTTGAAAACTCAAAATTAATTTCAATTATTAACTAATAGTTATAAACTTATAACTAACTAATATAAAAAGAAAAAAACTTTTTCTACTTATTATCTTTCTTCTCTTTCTCATTCTTCTCATCATTCTTCATAATTTACTTCTCATTCTCATTCTTCTTCTTCTTCTTCTCATCTGAGATAATAATTATCTCAAAATCTCTCTTTGCTGCCTTCTCAAAGAAGGGTTCTAACTGTTTCTTCTCAGTCAGATCAACCTGCATCTCAAAATCCCGCATTTTCTAGTCTGCTGTCTCGGGTTCCATCTCAGCAGCAAGCAGATTGACATGCTCAGAGAGCAGAGCTGCCTTCTTAATATTCTGAATCATGAAGCGCATTTGAGATCTAAACAAGGCCTTAATTTCCTTCTCTGCCAGCTTCTGCTAATCAATTAGAGAATAGAAGTATTATCAAAATTATTATCTCTTAATAAAAAACTTATCAGTTTTGACTTCTTTGTCTCTCACTTTAATATCTTCTTAATCTTCTTCTATCACTGCTTATTTACAGTAATACTCTTCTTCTCTCTCTCTATCTTTATTTTAGTCTCAAATCATTCTCAGAACTTCTTCTGATTTCATCACTACTATATGAGACTCTTCACTATCTTCTTTTTCAATCTCTCACAGGCAGTGCTATCTGCATTATTTCTATACTTAGTTCAGTCTAAATCTATCAGAAGTATTACTTAAAATCATTATCATTCTACTCTCTTATAAAGTCTCTTCAAGGTATTATAATCTGTCTTACAATCTGTCTTCTCATGCTTGAACACCTTCTTCTTCTCTCTCTTCAATCTGTGACAGCACTCACGCGCCTTAGTAATTCACAGAACTGCAGAATATTTGAAGAGAAATGACATAATTAGTTTTAATAAGCATTAAGAGAAAAGTGAAGACAGACAATGATATAATGATAATAATGATAGTGATGATAATAATGATGATAATAATAATGATAATAATGATGATGATAATGATAATAATGAAAGTAAGAGTGCATTGAAATATATTATTTACTTATCAAACATAAAGAGATAAAGAAACTATTAACAGCTTTCAGAGATGTACAGAAACAGCTACAGTGTTATATAGCAATATTATCTTCATTTAATACATGCACTATTGATATTCTTTGTATACATTTATTATATAATCTATATCAGAGATACATGCAGAAAACAGATCTTTATTACTAGAGAGAATGATTGCAGTGATTCTCTGTTTTCATATTATAAAGATAAGTTATTTTTATTTCTTTCTTCTTTCTTTTCTCTTCTTCTTCACCTCATCACTAAGTTCAAGCTGGTATGAAAACTATTAAAACACTCATAGAAACTCTTAAATTGAAGAGTATAAACTAATCAAATTTTAAATATAGATAAATTAAATTATATTTAATTATACTAATTATTCATCTCTCTCTTATTAAAACAACAGTTACATCTTCCTCTCTCTTCTCAAATGAAACATGACTCGCGAAAAGCAAGTACCACGTCAGATCATAATAATCAACACAGCCTCAGCACACAGAGCTGTATACATGCAGTGCATGCTGAACTGAGAGACTGTGTGAGTTGCAAATCAACAGCAGCATCTCAGAGAGAGCTGTGCAGCATGAGAAAGCTGCAACTCTCAGTTACATACACAGAGAATGAATCACTGCAGTAAGTGCATATATATTGCATGAAAGTAACACTTTTTAATAACACTCAGTCTCTGATATCATGAAAATAGAGTCTCTTTATGAGATTCATTTTTATCAGAAGTTAGAGAATCTTATATTTCTCAAGATTATCTTCACACATCTTGTTTATAAAATCAATGAAGAGAATTATCAATTCCAGCATTCTATTCTTGATATTATTCAAGTAGCAGCAGAGTTCACTCTGATCACACTTTTTAAGTGTATATTTTCTAATTATTCACATTTATACAGATATATACTGATTATTTATTAGATGATATTAAGATAATAACTCATCACAGCTGTGTTACTCTCACTGTGAGAAATACACAGTTGATAATAAACATTATAAAGACTCTGAGAAGTAAGTATTTTAAAAGTGCTGTAGCTCTGTGATCTTGATTTTTTTTATTTTTATTTTTTATTTTTTTCTTTTTATTTTATTTTTTTTCTTTCTCTTTTTTTTATTTTATTGTGATTTTTTCTTGTGTTTGATTTTTTTTTTATTTTTTATTTTTTTTTTATACTTTATATTTTTTTCATAATTAAAATTATATGAATTATAATCTATGTTTAGAAAAGTAATAATATTTGATAATATTCTCTATTGAATTTTCAACAAATGAGCACTATGTTATGATATTATATAAGTGAGAAATGATTTTATAGTCTCATTTAATATCATTCTCAATAATGAGATCAGAATGAAAATGTGACTAAGAATTCAAACATATTCTTTATCTGAGACTAGATTTTTATTTAAAAAGTGAATCTGAGATCTTTAATATTTAAAATAACATGATTTAAAATCAATATGATGAATACAAATTATGATCAGAAGTAATGTCTTTAGACAACATGACAACTGTAAAGTTTAATTCTGGTCTCAGACACGGTCACACAGTCAGTCTACTTCTGATATAGCAGACATCTGTTAAATGAATTGAGAACATCAGCTTCTAGATCTGAAGATATTAGTTAATTAAGATAAAATAACTCATGACACTATACATGCTTCTCTGATTAGAACACCCGCTCTCTGAACTGACACTAATATTGATACTAATATCTTAACTTCTTCTGAATCTATACTAGATGAATTATGACATGTAACAGCTTAAACTAATGAATTTCTTCAAGTGCTTACTAAAGCAGTATATTAAGAAGCACTCTGATTCTCTTCAGAACTATGTATAAGAATCAACATCTCAGAATGTTCAATCAGTGATAATAATACTCTACAATTCTGTGAATGACACTGAGTCTTTCACTCTGAACTCTTACACACTCAGATAATACAAGAGATGCATGATTTATATATAACTGATTATTCAGGTCATGAATAACTGTATAGAATAATCTCTCAAGAGTTCTACTGATCTGAGATATTAAACAGTATCAGATACTTTGTTTAAAACTGCAATCACTGTTCTTTTATTATCTTATGAAAGAAGTGTAGAAAAGATCTATTAAAATCACTTAATATCTCTGATAGAATCTGATAAGATGTAGTAATTGACTTTGCTGTTAATCTATCTAAGAGTAAAAATTATAGAAACATTCTGATCATTGTGAATTGATTGAGTAAAGATGTAATATTGAAACCTTATAATAAGATGAATACTGAATAAGTCACTGAAGCTTTTCTACAGAGCTTATTCTATTGTATACATGAATTACTGAGATTTATAGTATCAGATCAGAGCTGTCAATTTATAAGTACTCTCTGAATAAGAATCTATCAAGTTCTCAAGATTACATGCTGTTTATTAACTATCTATCACTCTGAGACTGATGATGCATCAGAACAGATAATTCAGACTGTAAAGAATTATCTTTATAAGTTCTGTAATTACTTATAAGATAATTGACATGATCTTCTTCTACATACAGAGATCACTATTAACAATTGAGATGCTGTTTCAACAGATATAAGTCTGTTCTTTCTTACACACAGATATTATATGAAAGTGTTGAATCTTCTAGAGATTACACAGTTTATATCAAACTCTCACAGTCTGATTCAGATCACTGATAATATAGTAACAAAGCTCTGAGACATCTATGACTGAGCAGAGGTCTTTATGATGACTGTGAAACAAGATTAAGAAGATCAAACTAATATCTGATGAAATCTCACTGAGCAGTATAAGATAGAAGATCTTATGTAATTAAATCTCAAGAATATATAAATCATACATTCATCTCATACACTAGATTACTGTTATACCAGGTATAAAGTGATAGAAGTTCTAGATAGTCACAACTACTGTCTTAAGACATCATCAGAAATTCATAATATCTTTCACACAAGCTTGCTTTATTATACTGTCACTGACCTGTTCTCTTCTCAACTGACTTCTGACTGACAGCTGTCAGACATCATAGAAGAAGATAATGAGCTTGAGTGAGAGATTGAGAATATTCTCAATGAGAGACTCTGCAGCTGTAACTGATAATATTTCATGAAATGAGTTAGCTATAATCAACTGCTCTGAACTCTGAGTTCTGTGTTATCTGAAACAGCAGTTCTTGACTGATGAGAACTGCTTCTGAAAGAGAGAGACTAATGTGACAGACTGCATCTGATCAATTATATAGACTATTCTGTTACACTTCATAGATTCTTTCACTTCATTCTCAAACATATACACTCTGATTTTCAGTCATTCTCAATCACTGATTCTCAGCTGCTATTAATGTGTATAGATTCTTCCGCTCTGAAGCTTCACTATGTATACTACTATATATGTATATAAATATTCACTCTGATCACTGATTCTCACACTTTCTCTTTCTTTTATTATTATTATTATTATTATTATTCTTCAATTATAGATGTATACAGTCAGAGACTATGACATCTATCTGAGAGCTTTTAGTTCTCAGAGTTTTTCCTATATCTGTAAAGTTAACTATTATACATTCATCAATTTCAGATATGCAAAATCAGAAAGTTCCAGCTCAGAATACAAAAACTGTTTATAAATTGCAGTGTTTTAACATCTTCTGATACATTGAAATCATTTGACAATATCATGACAAAGGAAAAGAGAACACAGTCTTAAAGATAGACACATTAAATAGATAGATAGAAAGAAATTGAAAGAAAAAGATAAAGTAAAGAGAGACTGTAATAAAATAAATTATTAAAAGATAGTATATAGCTGTTTTAACAGACTATATCTGATTGATTTCCTTCTCTTCATATTCAGATATTTCTGAATTCAGTCATTTTCTTATAGCTGCTTGAGTTTCTGATAGAATGTCTATTAAGTATTTAATTCCTGTCTCAGTTGAGAATAAGAATCTTATATTTAATTGATTTAGATTATACTTCTCTTTCAATCTGACTCTGAGACTATTGTATAATGCACAGTGTATTATAATATATTCAGAATTCTTATTTGCATTGCAGAATGAGCATTCTATTAAGTCAAATCTATCATCAAATCTTTGTATATAAGATTTGAAATATTCATGTCCTAGTTTCAGCTGTATTATAGATGAGAATATTTTCTTTTTACATTTAATTGAACAAGATTTTCACCTATGTTTTATTTCAAATCTTGAATAATATATACTCTTTTGTTTCTGCCAGCTTTCATTTCACTTGTCTAAATAAGATTCTTTTATTTTTCTCTTTATAAAAGATTTGAATACAATTTTTTGAATAGATCTACTTAATTCTGCACTCTTTTTTGAAGCTGAATCAGTCAATTCATTGTCATGAATATTCATATGAGCAGGAACTTAGTGTAGATGAATTATCAGCTTTGATATTCTTCTCTTTTGAATTTTTAAAATGAAGTTTAAGATCAGTTCAAGATTCATTTGATCATTATAAATCTGACTATTTCTAAGTCTTTTTAAAGCAGCTTGACTATCAGAGAATATTCATGTCTCTTTCAAACTATTTCCTCTTTTATGAGATTTTATTTCAATGAGTTTGAAAGCTTTCACTATTATAAATAGTTCAGCATCAAAGACTTCAAATTCACAGTCTAAATTTCAGAAATCTGAGATAAAATTGATATTATCTTCAGTATAAGCAATGCCTGTATCTAATCTATTCAAATTCGCATTTTTTAAGTTATCTGAATAAATCAGAATAGAGTCTTTTATATTGATTATAGAAATTCTCTTCAAATGCTGTTCATATTCTTTCTCTTTAGATGGTTCACTTATTTATAAGTCTATAAGAGATTTAAGCTTTTCTCTTCAGAGAGATAACTTCTCATGATCAACTTTTTCAATATTTAAAGAAGAAAATTGATTTTTAATCAGTGAGTATAGTCTGTACAGTTGAGAAGACATTTTCTTTGAAGAATTATTTTCATTTCAATCAAGAAATCTATTCTAATTTAGTTCATTTTCAGAGTTAATTAATGAAAATGAAGAAGAGACTCTTTCTGTGATTATATGATTTGAGCTCATCTTTATAACTCTCAGAGTATAGTTCATACAGGTCTTTTTAAATCAAATAGTAGAAGGAAGAATTGAAGCTTCAATTTTCATTGCTTTAATAGAAGATGATTTAAATACTCTCAGAATTCTTCTCAAAGCTCTGTTTTACAGACTTTGAAAGAGTTCAGTGAAATTTCCTTAATTATTCTATCAAACTTGAACTTCATAATCAGCTACTGATGTAATACAGACTATATATAACTGTCTCATAGTCTGGAAGAATAGACCTCTCTCTGTATTTAATAGTCTGATTATGTTATTTAATAGTCTTTCTACCTTGACAGTTCTTTGTTGAATGTGATATTTAAAATTCAATTTAGAGTTTAATTATACTTCTAATCATTTAATATTTACACTGGGTTTAATCTCTCTATTTAAAAGAGTTAGAGATAGTTCTTTCTTATTAAATCTAGAAAAGAAATGAATTAACTCAGTTTTATCTATATCAAATTGAATTTAATTGATATTTGCTCTAACAAAGATTTTCTTTGCAGCTTCTTCAATCACTTTCAAATTCTCTTTAATAGTTTTTAAGCTATAGACTAGATCAATATCATTCATATAACTCAGAGATCACACTATTCTCATATTTCTATTTTTGAATAGATATACAGTGTATATTGTAAATAAAATAAGTGAGATTGAAGATTCTTACAGTACTTCTATTTTTATCTCAGTCTTATCTTGTTTCATTTCATTAAAGAAAAGTTATATAATTCTTTTAGATATAAAACAGTTAACTCATTTTATTGAAGAAAGTGACAGTTTTAATATCTTCAATATCAGAATTAACTTTGACTTTGAAACATGATTAAATGCTTCTTTTATATCAATAAAAACTGCAGTTGAGATCAGATCTTTATGCTTTGTTATTTAAATATCATGAATAACTGAGAGAACAGTGTCAATTGCAGAACACTGTTTTCTATCTCTCATTTATTCACTGAATAAAAGAGAATTACTGATAGAGCTTATAAAATATAGTTGAGTAGCTATTATCTTTTCTAAAATCTTTTCTAGACAGTTCAATAGAGATATTACTCTATATAACTTGAGAATTGAAGTTTTTCTATTAAATTTTACAAGAATCACTTCAGTGGCTTCTGTTCAGCATTCAGAATAATATTCATTTTTTAAGAGATTGAAAAAGAGCTCAAAATCTTCATTCTTTAAGTAGAAGTATGTATTTTGAATAATTAAGTAATTAATTGAATCAGGCCCTGCAGCAGTTTTAACTGAACTTGAGAAGATAGTTAACTCTAATTTATCTTGAGTAAGATCAGGTCATTTTCAGTCATTTTTATCAATATAGTTGAGAAGTGATATATTCTCTTTCTCTGAATCTGAATCTGATGAGTTTTGAAAGAGAGTTCTTATAAAAGCTTAACATTTTTTCTCAAAAGAGTTTGCTGTATATAATTCATTCTGAAACTCATATTCTAAGATTGAAAGTTTTGCTACACTTCTTGTTTTAGTATAGTTAAAAGCTTTAAAAACTTTCTTTTCTTATACTTCTTCAAGAAATTTATTTCAGTAGGCTGTTTTAGCTCTTTTAATATCTGAAAAATATTCATTTCTGACAGCTTTGAACTCTTTATCAGAAATTATATCATTCTTTCAATCTCTTCTAGCAGTAGTCAATTGTTTTCTTTTAGATATAATATTCTCATTTTATCAAGATTTTGAATACTCAGAAGACTTTCTCTTTAAAATATTGTCTTTAACACTTACTAAAATAATAAATGTAATGAGCTTCACTCTATTCTTAAGCATTTCATTTAAGATATCTTGACCAGAATTCTAATATAGCTCACTCTGTCTTTCAGATTTTAACAGTTTTATACTTTCTTCAACTGTCTTTCAGTCAGCTTCTTCAAAGTTAAACTAATTAGAGAGAAGAGAATTTTCACTCATTTATTTCTTACTCAGTTCAATATTAAATTGAATAATCTCATGATCTGATTCTGATGTCTCATTTAAATTAATAAATCAGTTTACAAGTCTTTTTTTCATTAGATTTTGTGATATGAAGATTAAATCTATAATAGATTTCTGTTTCATATCTTTTCTAAAGAATGTTTGTTAATCAGACTTGTTAACTAAATCTATTGAATACTCAAAGATTTATTTAATTAGATTATCAGCTCTTACTGCTCTTTTATATTCTAAATTTCATCAGAAATGATGTGTATTGAAATCTTCTATAATTATAGAGTTTCTTGATAAAGTTATGTTTAGAAATTCTCTATTAATTGTTCAGATATTATTATTTTTCTTCAATGACTTTTTATTATAGATATTTATAAGCTGTATAGTATCAAACTCATTCTCTTTATCTATAATATCACTCACCAGAATATCAGGGTGAGACATGATATTAAATCTTAGATTAAATTAATATCTTGATCTCTTTCTTTCATAGATCACTACTCTTAACTTTATCTCAGATTTTGAGGTAGAAAGCAGTAATAGCTTGAATGAGAAATAACATATTTTTACTCAGTATTAAAATTCAGCTTCTAAAGCAGTATAAAATCAACTTTTTATTCAAATACAATTTGAAGATAAGAATAAATATAATTTGAGTTTCTATTCACATTATTTTGAATAAATGTGATTTTTGAAGAGTTTTTAAACTTTTTTTATTATTTTTGTTATATATTCATACTAAAAGAGAGTAGAGTAGAATCTAATCACTATCATCAGATAGTAGATTATAACTATTCTGAAAAGTAGAAATCTTCACTGCTTACATTATATCTACTTTATTATTAAAGTTATTTCTCAATTCTCTAATCTTAACAGAAGTTTGAGAATTCAAATTCTATTTACATTTAGCTGAAGAATTGAAGTTTGAAGATTTAGATAGTTGAGAGTTTCTTCTTTTTAAGCTTATAGTTGTGAGTTTACTGACTTAACTATTCTCTTCAGTTCTAGATTTGCTTTGAGCTTCATCTTTTCTTTAGTTCTTTTGAGTTCTTGAAGTAAATATACATTCTTTTGAGCTAGATGCAGATTTTTCTTTGCAATTAGAGTATTTAAGCAGAGTATATTGATATATTTCATCTCTTTTTAAGCATGTTTCACATTTATACTCACTAGTTTTATAATCTCTGGTACAGAATGCACATTTGAAGTCTCTGAAATAGAAGATTACAAAGTATTCATATCTTTAACAGTTTGAACACTGTGTTTGAGCTTTGAGATTCATTCTTGAGTCTTTGTATTCATGAACTCTCATTTTCAAATCTGCTACTCTTACTTTAGAGATCTTTGACTGTTCAAGTGTCTTTATATATACTAGAACAGAGGCATTTCTTCTGCTTTATCTGAACTTAATTGAATTTAGATATACAGACTCTTTTGTTAGTTGAATAGAGTTGTATTCTTCTAATTCATTTTTGAGAAGTATTATTTCTTCTTCACAGTCAAAAATTTCAACTGAAATATTATAAAGAATGAATTTGTCTCACTTTTCATCTCTCTTAGATAGAATTGTTGTGTTTAACAAAGATTCTACTGCTGATTTTCAGAGATTCTCATTCTGAATAAGGAATTCTGCACTGAATTCAGGCATTATAGTCAGAATAATAGAGTTTTCAAAGAAGAATGACTCAATTGAAGCTATAACTGATTTTTGAACTTTAATATCAGTTATTAACTGAGAAAAGAACTGTCAATTAATTTCATTTCTGATTCTGAAAATGAGATTTGAGTTTAGCTTGTTTCTTTGTAAGATGTTCTGATTTAAGACTTTGAGAATAAGTCTTCTATTTCTGAAGATTTGAAAGTTATTCTTCTTTTGTATTTTTTTCTTCACTTTTCTATGAATAGAAGTATGAGTATTATTCTTCTCAGTTCTCTCAGGATTTTGAGTATATTCTGAGATAGCAGGTTTAGAGACAGCAGATTCAGCTGCTTGAGCATATATTTTCTTCTGATTTAAAGAAGAAGAAGAAGTAGAAAAAGAGAAAGAAGAGTAAGATAAGAAGTCAGTGATTATACTAGAAATTTTCAATGTTTTTTGAACTGTGTTTGAAATTCTAAGTTTTAACTTGATCATCTTCTGTAGTTGTCTAGCCTGAGTATGAAGAATTAACAGAACTTCTTCATTCATCTCACTAAGACACTGCTTTTCAAGAATCTTGCTTACATTTTCAAGTTTCTGTATTTCAAGAACTTGTTATTTCTCTATTTCTTCTTTCTTTCTTCTCTTCAGAATTTCAATCTCAGAAATAGTATTTGAGAAAGCATCTTTTTCCACATCAACTGAGTGTATTTTTGAACTCATTATTCTCACTCAATGAAAAGTTGATCAGACTGTTTCAATTGAGATATATATTGAACTCTTTTGAAAAGTTGATCAGACTGTTTCAATTAAGAGGTTTCTAAGTCTGTTTTCAATTGAAAAGTTGGTTCAACTGTTTCAAAAGAAGAATAAAAGACTTTTGTGTATAAAACACCTGATTTTTTTCACACTAGTTGAGTAACTAGGTTAGATTTTTGAAGAGAATCTAATAAACTAAAATTGATTTTTAAGATAAATCAATAAAATCTTTATAATCTCTTTCTTGAGATACAGTGAGGAAAAGTATGATATCAATTAATAATAAATCAGATAATATGACAGTTTTTGAGAGAAAAGCTGACAAAAAATAAATCAATTTTTTGCAGAGAAATTAATTAAAACTATTCAATTTTATTCTAAATCATTCAATTCTTCTCACACAACAAGTGTGTAACTCAAATCAGTTAATAAAGAGTGTAAAAAAGAATTAAGTATTAATGAAAGCTCTTCAGTCACTGAAAAAGTAATTCTTACTTAAAAGAATATGAAATTATGATAGAAAACAGTTCTGTTTTTAATTCTTTGTAAGAATATTGTGTAAAACCCAGAGAAAAACACCTTACTTTTTCAAGAGAAGTAAAAAACTATTTCTAAGATCTTTTTTTTTGCATTAACTACTGCAGAAGAATGAGATAGAAACTGCTAAGATATGCACTACTATATACTCTCTATCAAGACTTTCTCTCTTCAGAGTCTTGATATTATAGAGAATATAAGTCTGTTTTTATATAATAATATAAATATTGTCAGTGAGATGTAGAGAAACTGGTTATTTATATCTCAAGATAGAAGACTTTATCAATGATTATATTAATATAGAGTTAATTCTTAAATTCAATAGAAATTTAGTATTGCTGTTCTCAATCTCTTACAGAATCTATTGAATATTGAGATATTAAAACTAGATTTAATATATCTCACTATGTAGAGATTAAAGGCTCAGTCAAATCTTGAAGTATATTAATTTTATAGTTGTTATATCTGCTGATTATGTATTAAGTACTTTAAACAAGATATCTTTTTGTACAGAGTATTCACAGAGATTGCACTTCAGATGTGTTCATTAATTATATGCTTGATATTCTTGCCGAGGTATCTTTTTGTATTTTTCTGCTGAGGATGGGCCAGATTGGGAAGGGCGGTACCAGGGTGAGACTTGGCGTTGATGTTTTGGAACATCAAAGATAGACAGGGTTTTCGCGGAGGTTGCTCCTCAGATATCTCCACAATTAGACTGGCCGCCGGGACCATGCATTTCACGTTTGGTTCCATTTGGTCTGGTCTCATACATTTCTTGGCGTGAATCCCGCTGGGACTGGCTATCAAAAAAACAGATAAAGTGACTATATATCAGATCTTAAAATGAAACCATGACTTGAAAAAAATGAGAAAGTGGTTCCATTTGGTCCCATTTAGTCCCATTCTTGGCATAAAGTTACTATTTTTAGACATTTTAAGGTTTTTTTTAGACTATTTTTAATTTTTTAAAAAGAAACACTTTTTGATAACACTCAAATGAGATTTAAAGTCATTTAAAGCAATAAAAATAATTTAAATTGAGAAGTGGAAATCATGGTCCCATTTGAAAAATGTGACAAGAGTAGACAGTAAGTCCCACTGGGACAGTATGGGACTACTATCTAATGTTAAAACCGTGTAATGGGATCAGTTGAATTGGTAATGGGACTATCAAAAAATCTGGTCCTGGTCCCAGACACGGTCACACGGTCAGTCTATTCACAATTACAGATCAGGGATCTTGCAAAATCAAGACAATTGGCGCCTATGGCTAGGTCTCTTCACCTTACAATTTGTATGGTAATTTGGCCCGGGGTTGTGGTGTGGTAGGGATGAACGGGGGATAATCCCACACAGGAGTTTCGAACAACGTCTGGTTCACATTTGGCTGGATAACTCCACCACCACACGGGGTATGCGGTCGGCGATGGGGTCAAAATGCTCGTATGATCGAGGGCTTTTCGATGGATCTATCGGCGTGTTCTTATTCGAAAAATCGACCGAGTTCGTGGTGAAGCGGTTGCTGATCAGCAGTTAAAAGCAATATGTTCTGATCAGTTACAATTGATACACACCTCTCATTGACATTGATCAGTTACTTCTTCAGAAGTGATTCTGAAGACTCAGAAGCCTGTTCAGACAGTGAATACTCTTGTTATTATTATTATTATTCTTCAATTATAGATGTATGCAGTCAGAGACTATAACATCTACCTGAGAACTAAAAGTTCTCAGAGTTTTTCCTATATCTATAAAGTTAACTATTATACATTCATCAATTTCAGATATGTAAAATCAGAAAATTTCAGCTCAGAATACAAAAACTGTATATAAATTGCAGTATTTTAACATCTTTTGAAACTTTGAAATCATTTAACAATATCATGATAAAAGAACAGAGAACACAGTCTTAAAGATAGACACATTAAATAGATAAATAGAAAAGAATAGAAAGAAAAAAGTAAAGTAAAATAAAGAGAGACTGTAATGAAACAAATTATTAAAAGATAGTATATAGCTCTTCTAACAGACTATATCTGATCAATTTCCTTCTTTTCATATTCAGATATTTCTGAATTCAGTCATTTTCTTATAGCTACTTGAGTTTCTGATAGAAAGTCTATTAAGTATTTAATTCCTGTCTCAGTTGAGAATAAGAATCTCATATTTAATTGATTTAGATCATACTTCTCTTTCAATCTGACTCTGAGACTATTGTATAATACACAGTGCATTATAAAATACTCAGAATTCTCATTTGCATTGCAGAATAAGCATTCTATTGAATTAAATCTGTCATCAAATCTTTGCATATAAGATTTGAAATAGTCATGTTCTAATTTCAGGTATATTATAGATAAGAATATTTTCTGTTTACATTTAATTAAACAAGATTTTCACTTGAATTTTGTTTCAAATCTTGAATAATATATACTCTTCTTTTATTTCTGTCAGCTTTTATTCTACTTATCTAAACAAGATTCTTTTATTTTTCTCTTTATAAAAGACCAGGACATAATTTTTTGAATAGATCTGCTTAATTCTGAACCTTTTTTTGCAGCTGAATCAGCTAATTCATTGCCATGAATATTCATATAAGTAGAAACTCAGTGCAGATAAATTATCAGCTTTAATATTCTTCTCTTTTGAATTTTTAATATGAAGTTTAAGATCAGTTCAAGATTCATTTGATCATTATAAATCTGATCATTTCTAAGTATTTTTAAAGCAGCTTGATTATCAGAGAATATTCATATCTCTTTCAAACTATTTTTTCTTTTATAAGATTTTATTTTAATAAGTTTGAAAGCTTTCACTATTATAAATAGTTCAGTGTCAAAAACTTCAGATTCACAGCCTAAATTTCAGAAATCTGAGATAAAATTAATATTATCTTCAGTATAAGCAATGTCTGTGTCTAATCTATTCAAATTCTCACTTTTTGAGTCATCTGAATAAATCAGAATAGAGTCTTTTATATTAATTGTAGAAATTCTCTTCAAATGCTGTTCATATTCTTTCTCTTTAGATAGTTCACTTATTTATAAGTCTATAAGAGATTTAAGCTTTTCTCTTCAGAGAAATAACTTCTCATGATCAACTTTTTCAACATTTAAAGAAGAAAATTGATTTTTAATCAGTGAGCATAGTCTGTACAGTTGAGAAGGCATTTTCTTTGAAGAATTATTTTCATTTCAATCAAGAAATCTATTCCAATTCATAAAACTCTCATTTATATATAGATACTTGAGTTCACTCAATTCATAGCATCTGCATTGTTATTCTTCAGTGCAGATATATAAGTGACTGAGATATAACATCTTCTATCACTGTTCTGTATACTCTTAAGCTCAGTGAGATCATCATTCAATGTTCAGAGTTGTATGCAGAAACCTTTATAAGTCTGATTATTATTATTATTATTCTTCAATTATAGATGTATGCAGTCAGAGACTATGACATCTACCTGAGAATCTTTAGTTCTCAGAGTTTTTCCTATATCTATAGAGTCAACTATTATACATTTATCAATTTCAAATATGCAAAATCAGAAAATTCCAGCTCAGAATACAAAAACTGTTTATAAATTGCAGTATTTTAACACCTTCTGATAGTTTGAAACCATTTGAAAATATTATGACAAAAGAAAAGAGAACATAGTCTTAAAGATAGACACATTAAATAGATAGAGAAAAGAACAGAAGGAAACAAGTACAGTAAAGAGAGACTATAACAAAATAAAATTATTAAAAGATAATGTATAGCTGTTTTAACAGACTATATCTAGTCAATTTCCACCTCTTCATATTCAGATACTTCTGAATTCAGCCATTTTCTTGTAGCTGCTCTAGTTTCTGATAGAAAGTCTATTAAGTATTTAGTTCCTGTCTCAGTTGAGAATAAGAACCTCATATTTAATTAATTTAAATCATACTTTTTCTTTAATCTGACTCTGAGACTATTGTATAATGCACAATGCATTACAATATGCTCAGAATTTTCATTCACATTGCAGAATGAGCACTCTGTTGAATCAAATCTATCATCAAATCTTTGTATATAAGATTTGAAATAACCATGTCCTAGTTTCAGCTGAATTATAGATGAGAATATTTTCTTTTTACATTTAATTGAACAAGATTTTCACTTTGATTTTATCTCAAATCTTGAATAATGTATACTCTTCTTTTGTTTCTGTCAGCTTTCATTTCACTTGTTTAAACAAGATTCTTTTATCTTTCTCTTTATGAAAGATCAGGACACTGTTTTTTGAATAGATCTGCTTAATTCTGAACTCTTTTTTGCAGCTGAATCAGCCAATTCATTGCCATGAATATTCATATAAGAAGGAACTCAATACAGATAAATTATCAGTTTTGATGTTCTTCTCTTTTGAATTTTCAAAACAAAGTTTAAAATCAGTTCAAGATTTATTTGATCATTATGAATCTGACTATTTCTAAGTCTTTTTAAAGTGGCTTGACTATCAGAGAATATTCATGTCTCTTTCAAATCATTTCCTCTTTTATAAGATTTTATTTCAATGAGTTTGAAAGCTTTCACTATTGCAAATAGTTCAGCATCAAAGACTTCAGATTCACAGCCTAAATTCCAGAAATCTGAGATAAAATTAATATTATCTTCAGTATAAGCAATGCCTGTGTCTAATCTATTCAAATTCTCATTTTTTGAGCTATCTGAGTAAATCAGAATAGAGTCTTTTATATTAATTATAGAGATCTTCTTCAAATGCTGTTCATATTCTCTCTCTTTAGATAGTTTACTTATTTGTAAGTCTATGAGAGATTTCAGCTTTTCTCTTCAGAGAGATATCTTCTCATGATCAATTTTCTCAACATTTAATAAAGAAAATTGATTCTTAATAAGTGAACATAGTCTATACAGTTGAGACAGCATTTTCTTTAAAGTATTATTCTCATTTCAATCAAGAAATCTATTCCAATCCAGTTCATTTCCTGAGTTAACTGATGAAAATGAAGAAGAGACTCTTTCTCTGATTATATAATTTGAGCTCATCTTCATGACTCTCAGAGCATAGTTCATACAGGCCTTTTTAAATTGAATAGCAGAAGGTGGAATTGAAGCTTCAATTTTCATTGCTTTAATAGGAGATGACTTGAATGCTCTCAGAATTCTTCTCAAAGCTCTGTTTTATAGACTTTAAAAGAGTTCAGTGAAGTTTCCTTAATTATTTCATTAAACTTGAACTTTATAATCAGCTACTGAGATAATACAGGCTATGTATAACTGTCTCATAGTCTGAAAGGATAGACCTCTCTCAGTATTTGATAGTCTGATTATACTATTCAGTAGTCTCTCTGCCTTGATGATTCTTTATTGAATATGATATTTAAAATTCAACTTGGAGTTTAATCATACTTCTAGTCATTTGACATTCAAACTGGGTTTAATCTCTTTATTCAAAAGAGTTAGACTTAGTTCTTTCTCATTAAATCTGAGAAAAAAGTGAATTAGCTCAGTTTTATTCATATCAAATTGAATTAGATTGATATCTGCTCTAACAAAGATTTTCTTTATTACTTTCTCAATTACTTCTAAATTCTCTTTGATTGTCTTTGAACTGTAGAGTAGATCAATATCATCTACATAACTTGAAGATCTCACTATTTTCATCTCTCTATTCTTGAATAGATATGCAGTGTATATTGCAAATAAAACAGATGAGATTGAAGATTCTTGTGATACTTCTATTTTTATCTCAGTTTTATCTTGTTTTTTTCTATCAAACAATAGTTGTAAAATTCTTTTAGATATGAAACAATTGACTCATTTTATTAGAGAAAGTGACAGTTTTAACATCTTCAAAGTTTGAATCATCTTAGACTTTGAAACATGATTAAATGCATCTTTTATATCAATAAAAACTGCAGTTGAGATCAGGCCTTCATGCTTTGTTACTTAAATATCATGAATAACTGAGAGAACAGTATCAATTGCAGAACATTATTTTCTATCTCTCATTTATTCATTAAATAGAAGAGAATCACTAATAGAGCTTATAAAAGATAATCTAGTAGCTATTATCTTTTCTAGAATTTTTCTCAAACAGTTCAACAGAGATATTACTCTATATAACTTAGAAATTGAAGTCTTTCTATTAGACTTTGTAAGGATTACTCCAGTAGCTTCTCTTCAGTATTCAGAATGATAACTATTTTTTAAGAGATTGAAAAAGAGCTCAAAATATTCATTCTTCAAGTAGGAATATGTGTTTTGAATAATTGAGTGATTAATTGAATCAGGCCCTGCAGCAGTTTTAATTGAACTTGAGAATATTGCTGACTCTAGTTCATCATATGTAAGCTCAGGCCATTCCCAGTTATTTTCATCAATATATTCATGAAATGACATATTCTTCTCTTCTAAATGTGATGAGTTTTGAAAGAGAATTCTCATAAAAGCTTGACATTTTTCCTCAAAAGAGTTTGCTGTATATAATTCATTCTGAAATTCATATTCTAAGGTTGAAAGCTTTGCTACACTTCTTGTTTTAGTATAGTTGAAGCCTTTAAAAACTTCTTTTTCTTATACTTCTTCAAGAAATTTGTTCCAGCAATCTGTTTTAGCTTTTTTAATATCTGAAAAATATTCATTTTGAATAGCTTTGAACTCTTTATCAGATATTAAGTGATTCTTTCAATCTCTCTTAGCAGTGACTAATTACTTTCTTTTAGAAGTGATATTCTTATTTCATCAAGATTTGAAATACTCAGAAGACTTTTTCTTTGAAATATTTTCTTCAATACTTGTTAGAAGAATAGATGTAATCAGCTTTACTCTATTCTCAAGCATTTCATTTGAAATATCTTGACTTTGATTTTAATAGAGCTCACTCTGTCTTTCAGATTTCAGCTGTTTTACTCTTTCTTTAACTGCTTTTCAATCAGCTTTTTCAAAGTTATACTGATTAGAGAGAAGGAGATTTTCACTTCTTTATTTTTTACTCAGTTCAATATCAAATTGAATGATCTCATGATCTGATCCTGAGGTTTTATTTAAATCAATAAACCAGTTTATAAGTCTTTTTTCAATTAAATTTTGTGACATGAAAGTTAGATCTATAATAGATTTCTGTTTCATGCCTTTTCTAAAGAATGTTTGTTGATCAGACTTGTTAACTAAATCTATTGAATGCTCAAAAGTTCATTCAACCAGTTTATCTGCTCTTACTGCTCTTGTGCACTCTGAGTTTTATCAGAGATGATGTGCATTGAAGTCTCCTGCACTTATAGAGTTTTTTAAGAGAGTTATATTCAAAAATCCTCTATCAATTGTCTAGGTATTGTTGTTTTCTTTCAATGATTTTTCATTATAGATATTTATAAGTTGAATAGTATCAAACTCATCATCTTTATCTATAATATCACCTACTAGAATGTCAGAGTCAGATATGATATCAAATCTCAGATTAAATTGATATCTTGATCTTTTTCTCTCATAGATTGCTACTCTTGATTTTATCTCAGATTTTTCAGGAAGAAAGCAGTAATAGCTTGAATGAGAAATAATGTACTTTTACTCAGTATCAAAGTTTGGTTCTTGAAGAAGTACAAAGTCAACTTTTTATTCAAATGCAATCTGAAGATAAGAATAAATGTAATTTGAGTTTCTATTCACATTGTTTTAAATAAATGTGATTTTTGAAGAGTTTTTAAACTTTTTTTGTTGTTTTTGTTGTATATTCATACTAAAAGAGAGTGAAGATATAGCAGAATCTAATCACTATTACCAGATAGTAGATTATAACTATTTTGAAAAGCAGGAATCTCAACTGCTTGCATTCTATCTAGTTTATCATCAGAGTCATTTCTCAATTCTCTAATCTTAACAGGTGTTTGAGAATTCAAATTCTGTTTACATTTAGCTGGAGAATTGAAGTTTGAAGACCTAGATAGTTGAGAGTTTCTTCTTTTTGAGCTTGCAGTTGTGGATTTACTAGCTTGACTTTTCTCTTCAGTTTTAGATTCACTTTGAGCTTCATCTTTTCTCCAGTTCTTCTGAGTTCTTGGAGTAAATACACATTCTTTTGAGCTAGATACATGTTTTTCTTTGCAATTGAAGTACTTAAGCAGAGTATGTTAACATATTTCATCTCTTTTTAAGCATGTTTCACATTTATACTCACTAGTTTTATGATCTCTAGCACAGAATGCGCATTTTGAGTCTCTGAAATAAGAGATTGCAAAGTGTTCATATCTTTGACAGTTTGAACACTGTGTTTGAGCTTTGAGATTCATTCTTGAGTCTTTGTATTCATGAACTCTCATTTTCAAATCTGCTACTCTTACTTCAGAGATTCTTGATTATTCAAGTGTCTTTGTATACACTAGAACAGAGACATTTCTTCTGCTTTGTCTGAACTCAATTAAATTAAGTCATACAGGCTCTTTTCTCAGTTGAATGGAATTGTATTCTTCTAATTCATTTTTGAGAAGCAGCATTCCTTTCTCACAGTTAAAAATTTTAACTGAAATATCATGAAGAATGAATTTGTCTCACTTCTCATCTCTCTCAGATAGAATTGTTGTATTCAGTAGAGATTCTATTACTGATTTTCAGAGATTCTCATTCTGAATGAGGAATTCTGCACTAAATTCAGACATTGTAGTCAAAATAATAGAATTTTCAAAGAAAGATGACTCAATTGAAGCTATGACTGGTTTTTGAACTTCAATATCAGTCATTAACTGAGAAAAGAACTGCTAGTTAATTTCATTTCTAATTCTGAAAATAAGATTTGAGTTTAGCTTGTTTTTTTGCAAGCTCTTCTGATTTGAGACTTTGAGAATAAGTCTTCTATTTCTGAAGATTTGAAAGTTCTTCTCTTTTTGTACTTCTTTTTTTTTCTTTCTATGAACAGAGGTCTGAGTAATATTCTTCTCAGTTTTCTCAGAATTTTAAGCAGATTTTGAACTAGCAGGTTTGGAGACAGCAGATTCTGCTACTTGAGTATATGTTTTCTTCTGATTTGAAGAAGAAGATGAAGAAGTAGAAGATGAAAAAGAGTCAGTGACTGTACTGAAAGATTTCAATGTTTTTTGAATTATATTTGAAATTTCAAGTTTATACTTGCTCACTTCTTGTAGTTATCTAGTCTGAGTATGAAGAATTAACAGAACTTCTTCATTCTTCTCACTCAGACACTGTTTTTCAAGAATTTTGCTTGCTTTTTCCAGTTTCTGTATTTCAAGAACTTGTTGTTTCTCTATTTCTTCCTTCTTTCTTCTCTTTAGAATTTCAATCTCAGAAACAGCATCTGGGAAAACATCTTTTTCCATATCAACTGAGTGTACTCTTGAACTCATTTTACTCACTGAATGAAAAGTTGATCAGACTGTTTCAATTGAGAGATTTATCAGTCTATTGTAATGTAGCGGAACCGAAGCGGTGGCTAGTCGGCGGCGACACGTAGAGGTAGTTGTTTGAGAAGCTGTATAAGTGAGCTTGACTATCTTGCTTGAATAGCGAGCTTGTAGACTACAGAGTTATTATGAGAATATCACAGATATAATACTTAGTATACTAAGAAGATTGTATAAGATATGCAGTAACTCTTGTATATATTTCAGTAGAAGAAAAATGAATCACTGACTTCTTTCATAGAAAGCCAGTATCTAGCTATTCTATATAGACAATGAGCAGATATCTTCTCTCATTTCTTGAGTAAGAATAGCTGAAGTAATATCTCAGTGATATCTCACTGTCAAGAAAAAGTAATCTGCTGATCTTGTATAGAAGTAAGGTTCTTATATTTATCAATCAGATCTTTCTATGATATATCTGAATAATATCATAAAGCAGTTGAAAACCAGTTCAGACAGTCTGTGAGATAGATGAAATCATCTACATGAAAGTAATAAGCTGTGTGAAACCGCAGCAGAGTCTTGACATAATCAGAGATGTGATAATACTCTCTTCTTTAAGAGTATAGTTCTGATACTCTTAAGATTACTGAATTAGAAATTATCTTTGTTGTATAGCAACAGTTGTCAACTGATTTAATAGTATATATACTGTATATAATACAAAGAAATAGATGAGTTTTTCAGCTAACTGTATAGATCTTTCTTTATTCATCTTTATTTAAATTAAATATGTGATAAGTAGGTTTCTTATATATCAATTTAGAATGAGAAAAATGTAGTTAATAAGTGACTTACAGATCTTCTATCATATTCTATTCTATATATGAAATTCTCTGTAAAAGTGATGTGTTTTAGAGACAAAGCTAACAGTAATAACAGGATTTTTTCAAAAAGATTCTCTTTCTCATGAAACATTTTTCTTCTTCTCTTTTCTCAATTATAACAGTGAGTGCATGAGAGTATCATTCTTGAAGAATAATAAAGAGCTTATTCTGACATTTTCTAGTGAGTAAATGTCTTCATAGTGCGGCTGCGGTCTCTGCAACCACAAAGAAAGCCAGGTTGAAGGTGAAGACAGTGTCAATGAGCCGTGGGAGCACTGCTTCCATTGCCACATCTCCTTTCTCTCCTGCATCTCTTGCAGCTGCGGCGGTAGTAGCCGTGCTGTGCAGTGAGGTGTCATCCCTTCTGCTAGCTGATGCATCTGCGTCCAGTCTGTCCTCTGCCCCCCCTGCCGTCATTGCGACGCCGCCCCCCCCTCTCACCAATACAGTGATGTATGACCCTGTGTGATCATTCAGAGAGAAACCTGAGAAGAGCTTGATTCTGAGAACAGTGGCTCTGATAAGCTCAATTCATAGTTTCTCTTCTACACACTCAAGCCCTGCTCAGAATGCTGCTGAGTTGAGTCTGCAGAGTCTCACAGTTCTTTTGTCTTCTCTCTGTGAGAAGGCTCTGATACAGTCTCTGACTAGCATCATCACTTGTCTGCACTGCACTAAGCAGCTGAAGAAGAGAGGAATTTTATACATCTATCTCTTCTCTCACTTTCATTGTTTCTGTTGTATCTGTAACAATAACTTCTATCTCTTTATAAGTATTATCTACTCTATAAGAAGATGTCATGTCAGCTCTGATAAGAAGTTCAGATGCTCAAGTAGTATAGAGTGAGAATCTCAGAGCTCTAAGTATTAACAGATTCTGTCAAGACTGAGAAGATCTCTCTTACTCATCTATAAAAGAAGATGAAAGTATGAATCTCTGAGATAAAAAAATATCTTAGAATGACTGACTCTAAGAAGAGATCAGTCAGTGCTGCTGTTGAAAGTATCACAGAAATCAATTACTGATTGAAGAGAATCTCACTTCAGTTAAAGCAGATAATTGAAATGTTTTATAAGTTAATAAGTTGATACTTTCAGTATCTCTTATACTCTTCTATAATATGCTTCTCTATAGTACTGCAGTGCTAACTTCTCAGCAGATAAAGATATCAGTGTCAGAGACTTCAACAGTGAAGAATAAGTTTAGTGAGAATATAATTATTAATAAGTAGATTCTGAGATTCTCTCTTTTTACTTTTTCAGTGAGCTGCAGTCTTATTAGATTAATAGCAGTCTGTAGATCAATTAATATTAATCTTTTTATTAATTTTAAATATTTCTTTCTTTTCTTATTAACTGCTTCAGAAATTTTATACTTGTATAGTCTTATTAAACTTCTAAAAAATTCTTTGAGAGAAAATAGAAGAAGAGTGTTACAGAGTCTATAAGACATTAACTCATCACTATAAGATTATCTCTAAAAAACTCTTTGAGAAAAATAAGAAGTCTTAAGTAGTATTTCTTACTCAATGTCTCTGATATGTAATGAGATAATCTCTACTAGCTATCTCATAGCTTACAATCTCTTTCTCAGTATTTTTCAAATACTTAAGCAGTTCTCATAAATTCTCTGACAATGAATATTTTTCTTATTTAATAAGATATTGAAGCTTACTGTAATGTGTTTACTTATTTAATATTTTCTTTATAAGATATTCAGTATCACTCTTAATCTTGATATTATTCAGCTGAGATGACTTCATCTCAGAGTATTACTTATAGAGTTTCAAATAGAAAATATAAAAAATAGAATGAATTAATTTCAATTCTGTGAGTAATTTTAACTTATATATCTACTTACTTATCACTCTTGTTACTGAGAAAGATTCTAGTTACTGCTCACTGAGCTTCTTACACAGTCTTATTATCTTGATATTCTTTGCTGAAAGTAGCACTTGATTCTCTATTAAGAACTTCATCAGAAGATGTTTTTAATTATAGTATTTTATCTACTACTTCTAAGCATAGTAAATGCTTTTTATCATCTTCTTATGAATTTTGTTCAAAAGTTTCAATCTTGTTTTTACTTCTGATACTGAGAAATACTCTGTTCTCTGTATCTGTCTGACATTCTGACTATCTATTTCTCTCTTTAAAATGTTGTTCACAATGTCACTGAGTAATGAAGAATTATATTTATAATAAGTATAGAAAGAAGATATCTTTAAGATTGCATTCTTTGCATTATTATATATAAATTCAGCAGTCAGAAGATGTTTGAGTCAATCATTCTGATAATATAAATAGAACACTTAAAGATGCTGCTCTAGTGTCTGATTCTGATATTCAGTCTGATCATCAGTCTGCAGATGAAATGCAGTACTGAGAAAACATCTTATTATAAGATAATAGTAAAAAGCTGATCAGTATTTACTGATGAAGAGGAATTCTTGATCTATTATCAACAATTTCAGAGCAATGTGATCATGAATAATAATATCTAAAAACAGGTTAGTCAATTCAGAGGCTTTAATCTTTTTATAAGTAGAGATATATCTGATTATCTTCATAAAGCAGTTAACAATGATTAAAATTAAGTCATATTCTTTGACTCTTGTTAACTTCAGTAGATCAACTATGAAATTCATTGATAGATTCTATCATGAGTTCTTTGAAATAGACAGTGATATCAACTCACTGTATTACTTATACTGTAGAATCTTTATTCTTTGATAGATATTATAAGTTTTAATATACTCTTTGACATCTGTCTGAAGCTTGTCTTAAATATATTTATGTTTTAGAAGCTTCTCAGTCTTCTCTAATTCAAAGTGCCCTGTATAAGAATTATTATAATGAATTCTTAATAACTTCTAACACATCACTCTGCTATGAGAGATGAAGACTGAATCATTCAGCAGTAGAAGTTCATATTCTTCTAGTTATCAGTGACTTGATTTCTTAGCAGCATCACTCTGCTCAGAGTCTGTCTCTTTCAAGTTTAAATCAGATTCTTTCTTCTTCAACTTCTGAATTTAAGCTGCAGTAGAGGCATTTCTCTTCTATAACTTATTAATGAATTTCAAAAGTAGTCAGATTGAAAGATTGTAGACTGTTTCATTCTTTATCAATTCAATAGTTATAAGATGTGATATGAGAAGCTCATGATCTTCAGTGTCAGTTCTCTGCAGAGACTTAGATTTTCTTTCATCTTCTATACTGAGTTACACAGCTGTCTCTTCAGTGTCATTTCTGAGCTTCAGAGAATCTTAACTCTCTGCAGTCAGCTTCTTCTGCAGTAATGACAGAGATTGTTTTATAGAATTCTTCTCTGCATTAATGATATTATAATCAGACTGTCTAGACAGTACATCAGCAGGGTTAAGCTGACCTGAATAATATTAAATATAGAAATCATACTCTGAAAGCAGCTCTGCTCACCTGACTTGATATTTTACCAAGCTCTTTATTGTCAAGAAGTAATGCAGATTTACATGATTAGTGAGAACTTACACTGAGTATCTACTATTCTGAAGATAATGTTACTAGATCTTAAAGAATTTGATAATTGCTAACATCTTCTGATTATAAGTATCATATCTTCTCTGTATGAGTGATAACTTCTTGAAGAAGAAGATCACTGATATTCATTCATAGTATCTTATAGACTCTATGAAAAAGTCTTCTCTCACAGACAATTCATTATCTATTTTCTCAGAGATGATTATTCTCTGATTCTTTCAATATTGAAAGATCTTCAGTGTCAACTGTGAAAAGATTTCACAGACTTCATTTCTGAATATATCAGTCTCACACTGACTGAGTAAGTCAGAATTAAAGTGATTCAGTATCATAATATCTGTGAAAGCTTGTTTCAATTCTGCAAATGTCTGCACAGTGCCTTGAGTAAGAGTAAATGATCTCATTTTTCTGTCTTTCACACTTCTCTTTAACAGATCTGTAAGAGAGACAGTAGTGAATATACATAGATGAATTATCTGTAGAAATTTGCAAATTCTAGAAATATCTGTATCTTGCAGTATATCTGCAGTGTCGGCCAGTTCTCAATGATAAAGACTCAGCTTCTGTTCATTGAAATGCTATTCATCTTAATAATATAATCTAAGAAATCAATCTTCTGTATGTAGAATGAGCATTTTTCAGTGTTTGTATAGAGTTAATACTGTCTCAAGTGACTTAACACTTCTTGAACATGAGTATCATATTCTTTCTCTGATTTTGAGAAGATTAAAATGTCATTCAGATATACTATATAGAAGACATTAACAAGGCCTTTCAGTGCCTTATTTATATAGATCTGAAAGATGACTGAAGTATTACAAAGATCAAAAGACAAAACAAGATATTCAAAATTGCTGTACTTGATATGAAAAGCTGTTTTTCAAATGTCATCTTTGTTAACCCTGATTCTATGATAGATATTTCATATATCAATCTTTGAGAACATCTTTGCTTCAGATAATCAATCAATTATCTTATTAATTAACAGTAATAGATAGTAATTCTTAACTGTCACCTTGTTAAGGCCTCTGTAGTCTATGCATAGACATAGTCTATCATTCTTCTTGAGTACAAAGAGTATAGATGTCTCTGCTGAACTCTTTGATAAATGTATTCAGTTCTTTGATTGCACTTCTTCAAGATATTTGTGCAGAACATTCAATTTCTTTACAGACAAGTTGTAAAGAGGCCTGTACAGCACTGTTGCACTGTCTTCAAGACAAATCTTATATTATATCTTGATATCAGGAAACTTCACTGCTTCTCTTTTCAAAAAGATATTCTTAAAATCTGTAAAGAGATGTTGTATACATTCATCTTCAATGATGAATACTGCTGCTAATCTTGCAGTGAGAGTGATGACTTCTTCATCTGTTCTCAAGTTTCAATCATCTGCTACACAGTATATTGACTCAATCTTTTTCTCAAGATTCTTCTGATGAAACTCTTCAGATTTCTCTATTACTGTCTCTTCATCAGTGAGACAGTATTATCATATCTGAGTAACTCAGTCAATGAGAGAATTGTTTTCTCTCAATCACAGAAGACCTAGAATGACATTCTCATCTATGATATTGACTGTATGAAGAAGCAGACTGCTCTTCTTGAAGATTTCTTCTAAGTCTGTGATCACACACTTTGCTTGAATTATATTAAAACAGTGACATTTCATTTCATCTGTAAATTTTGCATGATCTGACAGATCTATCTTCTTTCAATTCTTCATCAAAGAAAAGAAATAGAATATGAAGTTAGCATCTGTCTCAGAGTTGAGTAGACATCTTACTGATATCTTCTCATTCAGAGTATACATTGTAATCATAATATGAACTCAGAGATATGAGAATTGTTAATTCTTTTCTTTCTCTTCTTTATCTTTCATGAATATGTTTGTCAGAAGAGAAGTCAACTTTAAGAAGATATCTTCTCAGTTCCTTCTCAGTTTCTTCTCTTCTTCAGCTTCTTATAATCACTGATATAGTGATTATCAGCTCTGCAGTTGAAATAGAGATCTTTATCAAATCTTTTTTAATATTTCTTCACAGTGAGTGAAGAATCAGAATACTTGAAATTCTTCTTTACTTTCTCTGTACTGAAGCTGTCACAGTATTATTTAGATTCTATTATTAATTACTTAGAAGAGATCTTATTAATCTTTTTCTCAGAGAATTGATTATTCAAATAGATCTGAAAAGTCAGATTAACAAGCTCAGTGTGATTGATTGATAAACTCTGATATTATGATATTATTATTCACACCTTGTGAGTCAGCTTTGTGAGATAAAGCTGTGTTTTTAATTAATTTAAATTATCAGCTAATTTCTCTCAATATTCTTCAAATCTTGTATTGAAATTGAAAGAATTCTCATTATCTTGTTAATATAATGAGTTGAATCACTGTGCTGCTGTAAAGTCATAGTTATGATAATCTTTGATTTGATTTAGTAGAAAGTTCTTGAATTCTTCTCAAGTTATAACAGTATTGATACACTCAAGCTTTCTCTTCTTAATGACTTAAGTAGTCACAGAGATGCCTTCAAGGAGGTTGACAGTGTATATTACTTATATCTCATGAGTATTATACTGGCTTAGATTAAGACAGAATTTTCATTCAAGAGTACAGATAAAGCTGTGAAATTCAGATAAGATATTTCTCTTATATCTCAGAGAATCTCTGACCTTAATCTCTCTATCTTCATAATAGATGTAGGTGTGTAGAGATCACAGCAGTGATAGAGCAGTTGAAGAGCTCATATTAAAATATGCAGTGATTTCAGAAATCTCAGATTTCTGCTAAGATAGAGATGTACACACTCTAGAAGATAATGTAGTATTTCTCTCAGAGAGTGAGATTGAGTCAGTCTCAGTGTGAGTATGTAAGGTCATATCAGTCTGTTAAAGCTTGACTGATTCAAACATGTAATTAGATTAAGTGATTTGAATTGTAATATGATAGAACTGAAGCAGTGACTAGTCAGCAGTAATATATAGAGATAGTTGTTTAAGAAGCTGTATGAGTGAGCTTGACTATCTTGCTTGAATAGTGAGCTTATAGACTACAGAGTTATTGCAAGAATATCACAGATATAATACTTAGTATACTAAGAAGATTGTATGAGACATGCAGTAACTCTTGTATATATTTCAGTAGAAGAAAAACAAATCACTGACTTCTTTCATAAGAAGCCAGTATCTAGATATTCTATATAGACAATGAGTGAATATCTTCTTTCATTTCATGAGTGAGAATAGCTGGAGTAATATCTCAGCAGTGTCTCACTGTCAAGAAAAAGTAATCTGCTGACCTTGTATAGAAGTGAGGTTCTCATATTCATCAATCAGATCTTTCTATGATATATCCGAATGATGTCATAGAGTAGTTGAAAACCAGTTCAGATGGCCTGTGAAATGAATGAAATCATCCGCATGGAAGTGATGAGCCGTGTGAAACCGCAGCGGGGCCTTGGCGCGGCCAGAGATGTGACATCTATTTTCAAATGAAAAGTTGATCAGACTGTTTCAATTGAGAGGTTTATTAATCTATTTTCAAATGAAAAGTTGGTCAGACTGTTTCAGTTGAGAGATTTATTAGTCTATTTTCAATTGAAAAGTTGATCAGACTGTTTCAAAAGAAGAATGAAAGACTTTTATGTATAAAACACCTGATTTTTTTCACACTAGTTCAGTAACTAGGTTAGATTTGTGATTCAAAGATTGCTTAAGTCAGCATATGATTACAGGCGTACGCCGGCTTCTTATATATTGAATCTCGTACGCTAAATTAATTAGTGGCCGCTAGGGCCCTTCTTTACATTCATACACTAGTAGTTTGAAAGCGGCTGCATTATTATCTGACAGTTGTACATTCTTCTGAACCACATTCTTCTTCACCAGATTCAGTCACACTCACATAATCATGTTGTACACTCTAGCTTCATGCAGATTAGCTCATCACTAGTGTTTTACAATCATGTGACCTATTTCTGATTTGGCTAGTATTCTGTGTACATTCTTACAAAGAAACTTCCACTATATTACATCACTTATTCACTAACTTTTCTCATTCTTCAATCATCATCTTCATTATTGTCATTATCAAACATTATCATTATTTCAGATTTCTATCTCTTCTTCTGTTTAACTCTTTCTATCTGTTCATCTATCACATTGTATGTGTTTCTGGCAATGACTTCTCATTCTCATAACAAGTATCATTGTAGTGCTCATATCAGACAGTTTGGTAGCAGTAAGTGTAACACATTGTGAAATGTGATCAGAACTTATTTATCTTCTAATGATTATCAGAACAATGTATTATTATGAATGATATATCTTCTTCATCTTCTTATACACTTCTGATCATTTCCTTCTCAGTGAGTTTCTGATTGTGTTTTCTGACATGATTTTGCATGGACACAGATGCTGATATGTTTGTTGTTATTCATGTAGAATCTTCACATGTTAACAGATCTGTGTCTATCAATGATAGTGAACTCAGTGTTGAATCATTGATTGAGAACTTGAAGAACGCGATAATGAAGAAATTATCTGTGTCATGTGTGACTGAATCTTCTGTGTCTCTCTCTGTCTCTTCTGCCACTGCCTCTCAATCTTCTACATCTGTCTCTGTGTCTGGTTCTTCTGCTCCCGCTATCTCTGTTTTTGCAACCCCTGGTTTTGCCGCCTCTGCTTTCATTACCAGCTCTCCTCATTTCAAGAAGATATTGTATAGACTTAATAAACTATGTCTCTCAGTGTGTACACTTTCACTCTTCTTACTGACTTCTAGAATAATTTATTGTATAAAGACTGTGTATGACATAACTATCTGAAGCTTGATCACAGACACTGATTATTATATTCATTTTAAATATTCATGATAAGACAATTGTTTATTCATTTCAGAGAATCACTCTCTCTCTTAACAGTGTTAAGATTATAAGTCTTTTTCTTTTTATCTTTTCTTTCTGATGCTGATTTTTCTATTCTTAGAGAAAATTGTTATAAGTTTTATTATACATGAAGTTGTGATATTCACAGATACTAAGAAACTTTTTATAACTGTTAAATTCAATATTACAGATATATCTGCTCTAATAAATATCTTTGATATGATTAATCTGTATCAGCCTATTCTCTGATATTTGTTATCTGATTTTGTAATACAGGTGAAGAATATCTGTGTTTTCAGAAATGAGAATACAGATATCATTCTCTTTTACACTCACAGACATGAGACTTGTATGTCTGATCTGAGATATCATTATGAAAATGAGCTGTTCACACACTGTGTTCTGCTTTCTGTATTTCTCTATGTCTCTCTCTCTCTTTCTGAGAAGCCTCATGTGTGTTGTAATTGTGTGTATAATTCTAAGATCAGTAGATGTTTATTCAGTAATTGTTATTCCTGCTTTTACAGTTTTATACACTAATAATGATTCTTAGTTACTTCAGTATCAGAGGCTATTCTCATCAAAGATAATAACACTGCTGAGACTACTCTCTCTCACTCTCAAGCTTCTCTCATTACTTTCTCTCTCTTCTCTGCAGAGAAGGTTGTGTGTATACTGAGTTATAAGTATTCAGTCTCAGATGACTTCTGCTGTTATTCATCTGATTCTGTGTCTTCTTCTTCTTCTGTTTCTTTCATCTCTGCTCTCTCTGTTCTGACTTCTGATTCTGCAGATTCTGCACTCTTCTCTAATTTCTCTATGTGTATATGTGCGCATTTCTATATTGACATTTCAGTCAATCTTGTAATAAATGACATTAATATCATACACAGAGTGATAGAGGAATCAGAGATATACACAGTGTTATTATAAGAGTGATTTATGACTCTTGAATCTCTTGCAGATCTTGAGTTTTGAGATTTCCTTTGTTTTTAGCATTTTTCAAGTGGTGTGGCATTGAAAATAGATTAAATATGTGATGTATGAAAATGAATAAGATGTGTATGATAATATTTATCTTTTTACAGCTGATCTCTATAGTTAGTGATCAATTTATTATCTCTTTTCTTTTCTTATGCTTTTTCTTTATCTACTAGTCACTACTCTTACATGACCTCTATATGATACAGTGTTCAGTGACTAGATTTAGCAGCTTTCATCTTTTGTGATTCTGTCTCATGTATTATACTGTCTCTCTTCACCTGCTCAGATTACTACAGTAAACAGTTCATCAAAACTAATCTCACTCAATCTCTGAGTATCTTCAGAAGTTAAGATGACTTGATCTCACACATTTATGAATGTTTCAGATAGTTCATCCTCTGTGATCTCTGTAATTGAACTGATATAAACAGTTAAATTCAACTCTGAATTCCTTTTTCTTCTATGATCTGATTCACATGCAAGTCTGCTGCTTTGAAACTGCTCTTTACTGTGTTATATCTGCTATCTGTGATGCATTATTGTACAACTGGCTACAGTCTCATCTCTTATTGAAGTGTGATATTTATCTGATTTCTTTATTTCTTCTCATTCTTTTCTTATAATTGTGAAAAGATTGAAATAAGTGAGATCATCTGATTCATAAGTGTCTATGATTTCTCTTACTTTGTGAGACTTTTTAATTATAAGTCTCTTCTTTTTCAATACTGATGATAGTGCTGTGAATAACTATAATTCACTCAGGTCTTATATCTTTGCTTTTATAAGTCATGAATCATTGATTAAGTTGTGTAAGACTCATCTCTCTGATTCTTTCAATGTGTATGTTCTTAGAGAATGTGATTTGAGTATTTTATATAACTCAAATCATCTAGGTTGAAACTTCTCAGAACTCTCATTATGTATGAGAACTCATGTTCTCATCTTGAGACTTGATTTCTTAACAAGTGAGTCTTGTATTCTTTTTGATTGAATTGCTCAGTTCAGGAGTAACTTGTTAGCTTTTACATGTGTGTGGCTGATCTCTTTCAATCTTGATTCTATGTCTGTGACTGTTGCATCTGTGACTGCTGTTTCTGCTGCATTCACAACTGCTTTCTCTCTCACCTTTTCTGAAGCATTCTCTGAGATGCGCGGATGCAATTCATACAACAGGTAGAATGATGAATACTTGAAGACTGCATGCTGTTGAATCCGCGTGGTCAGTAGTGCCTGCCTAAGATATTCATCTCATAGTCTTGTAGACTTGCTCACTAGATATTTTATCAGCATATTACTCAAGATTTCATTCAAGTGTTTCATCTTCCTGTTCATCTGTGAATGATATGACATTGTTCTACAATGTCTTGTCTGTAACTGGTTCATGAAATGCCTTACTACTTCTTCTACAAGGTTCACATCATTATCAGTTAGAATCTTGCATGGCATTTCATAGTTAACATAGATCTCATTATATAGAAACTTCATTATCATCTCCTCTATCATCTCTGAAACTGCTTTCACAACTGATCAGTCAGTAGTGTAATTAATAGCAGTGATTATTCATCAATTTTCATTTGATGTTCACAGTAATATGTCTATGAGGTTCATCTCTCATTATTCAAATAATTGTATCATACACTTCATCTGATGTTGTACTTTCTCACATTCTAATCCTTTCTTAGATTATTTCACAATCTGACAATTCAGGCACTTGTGAGTGTATATCTGAATGTCCTCAGTCATGCTTGGCCAGTATGCTCTTGATTTGAGTATACTCATGAGTTCAGAGCTTTCTAAGTGACTGAATTCCTTGTGCATATAAGTCATCAAGTCATGTCTAAATAAAGATTCTAGATAGGGAGCTTCTGCATATTCTAGATTATGATAAAGCATAACATTGTTTTCTAATTTTCTCAGCTTGAAGTTCAGAAGCATCTCTTCTACTACTTTCATAAGACACTTATTATTCAACATCTTGTCATTCTTCAAGTGAGAGATTATAATATTCACTCATTCTGATTCCTTGCATTCTCTCAGCATGTTTAATATGAACATCTCTTATATCTGATTTGCAGAATCCTTACTCATGAAATTGAGTCTGCAACTGATTGCATCAGGCATCACAGTGTTCAATTCTTTTCAGTATTTGATATAAAGATTGTATGCTTGAAACTCTGAGATGTAACATACTAAGTGTTTGAAAGGTTTTATTATTAATTATAGATAGATGAGACTTTTGTGATCTATGATCACTGTTATTATATGCTCATTGTTGATATATCTATCTTATAATATCAGCATGTGCTTAATCACTAGCAATTTCTTTTCATACACTGAGTAATTGAGCTCAGTATCTGATAGTTTTCTATCATTGTATACTACTGAGTGCAGCTTGTCATTCTTACTCATCTGTAGAAGAGTGTCTTCAATAGCTCATTTGAATATGTCTGTCTCAATGTAGAAAGGTTTATCACAATCTGGTTGAATAAGCACTGAGAATGTTATTACACATTTTCTCAGTGTGAGAAAAGCCTCTTTACATACAATATTTCAGATAATTGAATGAAACTTCTTCTTTCACAGATTTGTATCTATTTCTCTTAAGAGATCTGAGAGTGATGCAGATATTTGTATGAAATCCTTGATAAATCTGTGATAGTATGAGACTAACTTAAGAAACTGTTGTATATGATGTACATTTCTTAGCCACAGTCAATTTGCTATGATATTCAATTTCTTCAAGATAAGGTGTATACAGTCATCACTCACTACATATTCTATGAACTTCAACTCTTTCATTTCAAACATACACTTGATTAGTTTGATGTAGAGCTTATACTCTGTCAGAGTTATAAGCACTTCATTGAGATACTTCAGATATTCATTATATGAGTTTGAAAAGAGTAGAATGTCATTGAGATATATGAGATATGAGATTTCATTCTGTTTATGAAGAATTGTATTCATCATCATTTGAAAGATAATGAGTGTATTTATCAGATCAAATGACATTGTCAGGAATTCAAACTTCTCTCATTGTATATTAAACACAGTTCATGAGACTGACAGTTCATCTACACAGATCTGTCAGTATTCTGAGAGAAGATTAATCTTTGATAGATATCAGGCATTTCTGACTGTATTCAACTGTTGTTGAATCTGTGACAGTGAATATTCATTCTTAATTATAAGCTTGTTGAGTACTTGATAATTAATACACATTTATCACTTCTCATCTGTCTTTTTCACAAATAGAACTGAAAAGCCTCACACACTTGATGAGAATTGTATGAGATCATATTCTAGAAGATCAGTGATCTGATACTTCTGTTCTTTGAGATGTGTTTATGACAGAGAGTACACATTCTGATTGACTGATTTTGTATTCTCTGTATTAATCTCATGTATGAATCCTTATTTCAGCAGCAATTTCAGTAAAAGATCTGTTTGAAAGATCTTTCTATACTTCTTCAGAATCTTCTTCATACACTTGTTCTTCTGTATATCTTTTATCTTAGTTTTCTTCACTTTCAGATTCTGTATGATATACAGAATACTTTCAGATGAGATCTTGTGAATCATTCTCTTTGCTTATTCATGTATAAGCAGATTTAACTCTTCTATATCAGAGGTGTGAAATGTTCTTCTCATGTCAGTTAATAGAATTGTATGAATCATTTTCTTTCTATCAGTCAACTGCATATGACATGTACATCATTGAATCTGTGAATTGAATCTTTGAAATTAATTGAGTCTGAGAATAAGATTGTATTTCACATTCTGCAGCTCTCACACTCAAATATAGCAAGATTATTCTTTGAAGTGCAAGAGAACTCTTACTCTTGCAGATGATATTAAATATCAGTTATCAGATAATCTTATATGTTGAAGATTCTTTACTTAATGAATCTCTTTCAATCTTCAGATCATATAATTACTAATATATTATATAGAAGCTTCTGTGTCTGCTAACACTTTTACAGCCATCTCTTGATTCTTATTCAAGTGTCTTCTATACATTAACATTTCAGGTCTCAAGGCATTGAGATGAGTGTTCACTTCATCATTCTCACTTATATCTTATTCAGAAGCCTGCTTCTTCTTTGCATTTGCAGAATTCAGAGAATCATCTAATACAGACATCTCTTTCACTTTGAAGACTTTTCATAGAATATCAGTAAGTGTCTCTGAGCTCACTGATTCTGCTAGTTTTTTGACTCTCTTACTTCTCTTAACTGTGTATACTGAGTGCAATCTTTTATATCATGATTTTAATATCTGCAGTTGAAGCAAGCTTGATGCTTATAATATCAAGATTTTCACTCAGAGGATTTCTTTTTCAGAGAATTTGATACTTTAGTAATGACATTCAGATCTAGATTCATTGCATTGAGATGTGTGACTTATGTTATAGAAGTCTGATTATCTGTTCTCTGCTGAAATATACTCAATTGCAGTATTTTCTGTCATAATTGACTTACTTATTCTCATACAATGAGAATATTGTATACTTTCTTCACTATATCTGACTGTGAGATTAAGCATTTTCATTTCACTCTTAACTCAAGTGTAAGATCATGAATAAAGATCTATAAATAGAAAGATGTTGAAAGCTCTTCATTCAATATGAGATAGTGTAAGCTGAAGTGTGTGAAGTATGATATAAGATTACTCACTTATTTATACTTAGTGAAGTGTTTATAATACTTGTCTCATGCATTCACTTTCTCAAAGTTATACAAGATTCATTTGAAAAACTCATTTCATATTCATGAGAATGAATATTGCTTCAGATCTGCAAGATTTATCTTTTTATCAGTTATTTATAATGACTTCACTTTTCTGTGTAGAAACACAGCAGATCTTAAGACTTATTGAAATTTCATTAGCTGTCTGTCTGTGAGTTCATATTCAATCTGATAATATGATTGTATCTGACTTAGTCAGCTGAATGCAGCATCATTTTTTCAGTCATTATTAAAGCTTGATAACTTCAGCAGATCTTTCAGCTTGATGTATTTTATACTCAGATTCTTATTCTGTGCAGCAGTCTCTGATAATGTATACACTTCTGAAGAGATCATGAATAATTATAGTAAGATCTTCAGATTCAGTGTAGTTATCTATCTGTATAAACATTCAATCTTCTGCTGCAGATCTAAGATCTGATTTTCTCTATTCTTATTAATAATGATGATTGTATCAGTAAAGCTCTTCATAGTAAATGCTTGATCTGCAGTGAATGCCAATTGTTATTTGACTTCTGTCTCAGCCTGTCACTGTGTATGCAAGGCCTTGATCTCATTTAGAATTCTCATATATATACAGAGCTTCAATTTCAGTTCAGTGATTTCAGCTGCTTTTCTTACTGCTTCAAGTAAACTCTCTGAGAGATTCTGCATATCTTTCAGTTCAGGTAGCAGAGAAGAGTATTATTTATATCAGCTAGAAGAGATATTCATTTCAGTGATTTCTCATTGATTGTATAATGTCTATTGTTATATTACTGTATTATTATATGATTTCTGTTATCATCATACAACTCTGATGATGATCACTTCCTCTCTTTTATTCTTCTTTTGAGTAGAGAGTAGACTTCTTTGAATCTGATTCACTGCTTTCATTCTCTTTCTCACACCTCATCTGTTCGCGTCTCATACATGGCATTTATCTGAGTGTGGAGTTTTTCCTCAACAAGTGAAGCAGTATCAATTGAATACTCTTTCACTCACTGTTCTTTATACACTATCTTTTAAGATGTTCTAGAACCACACTGACATGATAACTATGAATCACTTTGTAGATGGAATTATCATGCTCTGAAGAAGTCTGTGCTTCTCACTGGTTTTTAGACATGCTATCAGATGTGATTCAAAGATTGCTTAAGCCAGTGTATAATTACAGGTATACACTGGCTTCTTATATATTGAATCTTGTACACTAAATTAATTAGTGGCCGCTAGAGCCCTCCTTTACATTCGTATGCTAGTAGTTCGGAAGCGGCCGCGTTATTATCCGACGGTCGTACGTTCTTCCGAACCACAGATTTTTGAAGAGAATCTAATAAACTAAAAGTGATTTTTAAGATAAATCAATAAAATCTTTACAAACTCTTTCTTGAGATACAGTGAGGAAAAGTATAATATCAATTGAAAATAAATCAGATAATATGACAGTTTTTAAGAGAAAAACTGACAAAAAATAAGTCAATTTTTTGCAGAGAAATTGATTAAAACTATTCAATTGTATTCTAAATCATTCAATTCTTCTCACACAACAAGTGTGCAACTCAAATCAGTTAATAAAGAGTGTAAAAGAGAATTAAGTATTAATAAAAGCTCTTCAGTCACTGAAAAAGTAATTCTTACTTAAAAGAATATGAAATTATGACAGAAAATAACTCTGTTTTTAATTCTTTGTAAGAATATTGTGTAAAACCCAGAGAAAAACATCTTACTTTTTCAAGAGAAGTAAAAAACTATTTCTAAGATCTTTTTTTTTATTGCATTAACTGCTGCAGAAGAATGAGATAGAAACTGCTAAGATATGCACTACTGTATACTCTCTATCAAGACTTTCTCTCTTCAGAGTCTTGATATTATAGAGAATATAAGTCTGTTTCTATATAATAATATAAATATTGTCAGCAGAATGTAGAGAAACTGGTTATTTATATCTCAAAATAGAAGACTTTGTCAATGATTATATTAATATAGAGTTAATTCTCAAATTCAATAGAAATCTAGTGTTGCTGTTCTCAATTTCTTGCAGAATCTATTGAATATTGAGGTATTAAAACTAGATTTAATATATCTCACTATACAGGGATCAAAGGCTCAGTCAGATCTTAAGATATATATACTGATTTTATAGTTGTTGTGTCTGCTGATTATGTATTGAGTACAGTTACTGAGGTATCTTTTTGTACTTTTCTGTCAGAGATGAGCCAGATTGAGAGAAGTGATATGAGGGTGAGACTTGATGTTGATGTCTAGATACACTGAAGACAGATTACAGAGATTGCACTTCAGAAGTGGCTGTTGATTATGTGCTTGATATTATTGTCAAGGTATCTTTTTGTATTTTTCTGCCGGGGATGGGCCAGATTAGAAAGGGCGGTACAAGGGTGGGACTTGGTGTTGGTGTTTGGAAACATCAAAGATGGACAGGGTTTTCGCGGAGGTCACTCCTCAGATATCTCCACAACTACAGATTGGGGATCTTCCAAAATCGAGAAGATTGGTGCATATGGCTAGGTCTCTTCACCTTACAATTTGTATGGCACTTTGGCCCGGGGTTGTGGTGTGGTAGGGGAGAATGGGGGATAATCCCACACAGGAGTTTCAAACGACGTCTGGTTCACGTTTGGCTGAATAACTCCACCACCACACGGGGTATGCGGTCAGCGATGGGGTCAAAATGCTCGTATGATCGAGGGCTTTTCAATGGATCTATCGGCGGGTTCTTATTCGAAAAATCGAGCGAGTTCGTGGTGGGGCGGATGGTGGAATTTCAAGAAGAAGAATGTGAATAGTGAATTATAATTATCTTTAAAGATATAAATTCTATTATACAGTTATTATACTTCTGTAGATTAATAACAGTGATGAAGTGTATTAGTGTAGATAATATAGTATTGAATTCATTAATTATAATAAAATTAAAGATTTATTTAGAGAATTAATATACATACTTTAACTTATCTGATAATTCTATTATTATTACATTCAAGTCTGGCTTTATAAATAATAGAATTGAATTTGAATGAATCAAGCAGTTCAATAAAATTATAAAAAAGTGTTAAATAAGTAGGTATTAACTACTATTAATAAATAATCATGATTCTTATCTTGTAGAAGAATTCATTTAATACTGTAATCTTTATATAATTATTCTGTTTAGATTCTTATCTTATATAAGTCATATTCTATAATCTCTTAATAATGTATCTTTTCAGCAGTATAAGCATTATTATATAAAGATAGTGAATAAGATTATCTACTACAGATATGAGTACTATAATAATTAAACTGACCGTGTGATCATATCTGAGACTAGAATTAAACTTTACAGTTATTATGTTGTTTAAAAGTATTACTTCTGATTATAGTTTGTGTTCATTACATTGATTTCAAATCATGTTATTTTAAATATTAAAGATTTCAGATTCACTTTTCAAATAAAAATCTAGTCTCAAATAAAGAATATATTTAAATTCTTAGTTACATTTTCATTCTGATCTTATTATTGAAAATGATATTAAATGAGATTATGAAATCATTTCTCACTTATATAATATCATAACATAGTACTCATTTATTGAAAATTCAATAGAGAGTATTATCAAATATTATTACTTTTCTGAATATAGATTATAATTAATATCATTTTAATTAAAAAAATATATAAAATACAAAAAATAATAAAAAAATAAAAAACAAAATAACAAGAAAAAATCACAACAAAAAAAAAAAGAGAGAAAGAAAAAAAGAAGAGAAAGAAAAAAAGAGAAAGAAAGAGAAAGAAAAAAAATAAAAGAAAAAGAAAAAAATAAAAAATAAAAATAAAAAAAAATCAAGATTACAGAGCTGTAGTATTCTTAAAATACTCACTCTTCAGAGTCTTTGTAATATTTATTATTAACTGTGTATCTCTTACAGTAAGAGTAATACAGCTGTAATAAGTCATTATCTTAATACTATCTAATAAATAATCAGTATATATCTATACAAATGTGAATAATTAGAATATATACACTTAAAAAGTGTGATCAGAGTGAACTCTACTATCACTTGAATAATATCAAGAATAGAACACTGAAATTGATAATTTTTCTCATTGATTTGATGAATAAGATGTATAAAGATAATCTTGAGAAATATAAGATTCTCTGACTTCTGATAGAAATGAATCTTACAGAGAGACTCTAGTTTCATTATATTAGAGACTAAGTATTATTAAAAAGCATTACTTTAATACATATACACTTACTGCAGTGATTCACTCTCTGTATATATAACTGAGAGTTGCAGCTTTTTTATACTGCACAGCTCTTTCTGAGATACTGCTGCTGGTTCACAACTCACACAGTCTTTCAGTTCAGTATGTGCTGTGTATATACAGCTCTGCATGCTGAGACTGTGTTGATCATTATAATCTGATGTGATACTTGCTTTTCACAGGCTATATTTTATTTGATTGAGAGAAGAGAGAGACATAACTGCTGTTTTATTTAAGAGAGAATGAATAATTGAATCTGTAGAAGATAATTTAATTTCTTCTATATTTAAAATTTGATTAGTCTATACTCTTCAATTTGAGAATTGCTGAGAGTGTTTTAATAGTTTTCATATCAGCTTGAAATTAGTGATTGATTGAAGAAGAGAAAAGAGAGAAGAAAGAAATGAGAATAACTTATTTTTATAATATAAAAACAGAGAATTGCTGCAATTATTTATTCTAGTAATGAAGATCTGTTTTCTGCATGTATTTCTGATATAGATTATATAATAACTGTATACAAAGAATATTAACAGTGTATGTATTGAATGAAGATAATGTTACTATATAACACTGTAGCTGTTTCTGTACATTGCTGAAAGCTGTTAATATTTTCTTTAAGTAGACTGACCGTGTGACCGTGTCTGGGACCAGAACCGGATTTTTTGATAGTTTTATTATCAATTCGACTGATCCCATTACATGGTTTTAACATTAGATAGTAGTCTCATACTGTCTCAGTGAGACTTACTGTCTACTCTTATCACATTTTTCAAATGAGATCATGATTTTCACTTCTCAATTTAAATTATTTTTATTGCTTTAAATGACTTTAAATCTTATTTAAGCATTATCAAAAAGCGTTACTTTTTAAAAAATTAAAAATAGTCTAAAAAAAACCTTAAAATGTCTAAAAATAGTAACTTTATGTCAAGAATGAGACTAAATGAGATCAAATGAGATCACTTTCTCATTTTTTTCAAGTCATGATTTCATTTTAAGATCTGATATATAGTCACTTTACATGTTTTTTTAATAGTCAGTCTCAGTGAGATTCACGCCAAGAAATGTATGAGATCAGATCAAATGAGATTAAACATAAAATTCATGATTTCAGCGGCCAGTCTATCTTTAAGTCTCTTTATATTTGATAAGTTAGTAATATATTTCAATGCACTCTCTCTTTCATCATCATCATTATCATTATTATTATTATTATCATCATCACTATTATCACTACTATTATTATTATTATTATTATTATTATTATTATTATTATTATTATTATATTATTTCTGACTGTCTCTTCTGCCTTTATTTCTCTTCAACACTCACTGAAATTAATTATATTATCTCTCTTCAAATATTCTGTAGTTCTGCAGATTATCAAGGCATGTGAGTATTATCACAGATTAAAGAGAGAGAAGAAGAAGATGTTTAAGTAAGAGAAGATAGATTGTAAGATATATTATAATATCTTGAAGAGACTCTGTAAGAGAGTAGAATAATAACAATCTTAAGTAATACTTCTGATAGATTTAGACTGAACTAAGTATAGAAATAATACAGATAATGTCATCTGTGAGAGATTGAAGAAGAAGATAGTGAAGAGTCTTATATAGTAGTAGTAAGATTAGAAGAAGTTCTGAGAATGATTTGAGATCAACATAAAGAGAGAGAGAGAGAAGAAGAGTGTTACTGTAAATAAGCAGTAGCAGAAGAAGATTAAGAGAATGTTAAAGTAGAAGATAAAGAAGTCAAAACTGATAAGTTTTTTATTTATTAAGAGATAATAATTTTTAATAACACTTCTGTTCTCTAATTGATTAGCAGAAGCTGATAGAGAAGAAGAGAATTAAGATCTTATTCAGATCTTAAATGCACTTCATGATTTAGAATATTGAGAAGACAGCTCTGCTCTCTGAGCATGTCAATCTGCTTATCACTGAGATGAAACTCAAGACAGCAGACCAGAAAATATAGAATTTTGAGACACAGGTTGATCTGGCTGAAAGAAAGCAGTGAAAACTCTTCTCTGAGAAGACAGTGAAGAGAGATTTTAAGATAATTATCATCTCAGATAAGAAGAAGAAGAAGAAGAAGAATGAGAAATGAATTATAAAGAATGATAAGAAGATTGAGAAAGAGCAGAGAGATGATAAGTAGAAAAAGTTTTTTTCTTTTTATATTAGTTAGTTATAAGTTCATAATTATTAATAATTGAAATTAATTTTAAGTTTTTAAAAATTATTGTACAAGTTGTAATCAAGTCAAAAATAATATATATATATATATATATATTTAATTATCATGATTCACAAATCACTATAATGTATAAGTATCAACATTTTTTCAATATTAATATTAACAATATTAATATATTTTTAATAATATTATCTGATAATATAATTTAGTAACACTCTCTTTCACAATATTAATATATTTCAAGAAATATAACAGAGATTAATCAAGATTATTTAGTTACTTTTATACATTGATGATATTCAATCTCAGTTAGTACTAAAATTATAACTAAGCTAAGAAATAAGATTATTTTCTCTTATATTAATTCTTCTTATATACATCAGTGATCAGTTATTGAAAATAAATTATTATCTTTCTTAAATTATTATCATATCTTCTGAATTTACTTCTTTCACTTCTTTTACTTCTATTGAGGATTTATAAACTCTTTAAGAAATCACTGTGAATCACAAAGTTTATATTATTTACAATTCAACACAGAATACTCTCTTTCAATTATAATGAATAATCACTTCATTCTTCATATCTGATTTCAGGTCATGAAATTTATGAAAAACTCAACATAAATACTGAGATGAACTATACAATAATTATTAACAGATTATATTACAGATTACTGAAGAGTTATCTCTCTGCTGTAATCACTGTAACTTTATTAAGAAATATTTATCATGAACTGATCATAGCTCTGAAGAAATTTTCTAACATCTGAAGTTATCAGAATGCAGACAATAAAAGAAAAATAATTAGAAAATTACTACTGAGCTGATAAGTTACTCTATCAGATAATGATTTTTAATAATACTAACTTTCTAATTTGAAGAAAATTATGTGAAAATAATCATGTATCAGTACTCTGATTCTATAACTCTCATCTGATAACTTCTGTGAATAATTACTTTATATATATATATCTCTGAATCTTTCTCTTCAATCAATTGAAAACTCTGAATTCTGAACACTTCTTTAAATACTTAATTTAAATCTTTATATTTCACATTGATTCTGTCTTCAGTTCAATCTCAAGACATACTATAAAATAAATATATAATATCTAGAATCAGAGTTGAAGAATCATCAAAGAGTGTCTCTCACAGTGAATACATAAACTAGTATAAATAATCTTACATTTATAAGAGTTATATATTATTATATTAATAAGAACTGAACTTATTAAGAGACATTAATTGAATTTGAATCATTAATCAGTAGTCATACTGAGAATTATATAACAGAGATATTAATGACTGTGATTAAAAATAACTATTAAGATATTAGTCTCAGTCTTCTTACAATTATAACTGATAATGCTGTGAATAACTATACTATGATAAAGAGCTTGAAGCAAAAATTAGCTTTGCATTTCTGAAATAATTAATAAGGTTATATTTTCTACATTGCTCATATGATTTAACTTATGATATAAACACTGATAAAGAATCTTAATATTGAGATGAAGAATAATAAGATGACTGATTCTTGAGATGAGAATGAGATGAAAGTAATTACTCAAGTAACTTTTACATTTACTTTGTAAAAGATAATATTTTTTAATAATACTTTTTAATATTGCTTTTTAATAATGCTTTTTAATAATACTACTATTAATTTTGAATAGATTAACTAATAATTCAAATATCACAGATTTGAAATATTGTTAATACAATTTGTACCTTCTCTAAACAATAATAATGATTTCATGATATTTAATAAATAAACAAATCAGTCACATCACTGAATATGATACAGAATTTTAGAATATAGTGAAGTTTAATATATAAAATAACTGTTTAAGCTCTTCAATTGTATCAGATAATTAATCATTGAATACAACACTCTGATCAGAAAAAGATTCAGATATTGAAACTTTCTGATATGAAGTAAACTCAGTTGAAATATATGATTGATTTACTGTTTCAGTTTTATAAGATAATAAAGACAGTCTCAATTACTCATACATTAATACTGCAGTCAGTCTGATGAGTGTATAACAGTTTATTTACTCATCTTGAGAAGCAGTTAAATCACTTAAAAAGAAATTCAGTCTGAGATAATACTATAGTGCAGACTATTGTTACTGTAAGAAATAAACTGGTATATTACTACAGTAAAACTGAACAATCATTTACAGAGTACTATGCTGTAGCAGCTCTACTAGATTTCTCTCATTGAGTTAATATCTACACTTCTCAAGATTGAACAGAGAAGAATCTTGAGAAGTGTAGATATTAACTCAATGAGAGATTAGTCTGAGACTACTACAATATTAACTATCAGAGATTTGAACAAGCAGATGTTTGAGATATGAAAACAGTGAAATACAATTCTCTAGTAGGTAATAATCTTTGATAATACTTCATATTATATAGAACTATAATACTAACTTTGAAACAGAACTTACATACATTGATTGCAACTGAAAATCAGGCAAAACTACATACTTGTAAAACTGAATTTAACTGCTATCTTCAAGATGATTCAATGAATTTACATATCAAATCAATTTTAGAGTTATGAAAAATTGTTGAGAGTACATATTCAACTGTTGCACTGATGATATATAATATTCTGACAATTTCATTGATAGAGGTGAGAATGAAGTGAAAGTTCAACTCAAGTTAAGATATTTATCACTATTATCAGAAACAATTATAAGAAGAAACAATCAAGAAACTTATAATTGTAAAATATGAAATTATCAGACAGTTTAATACCTCTGATCACAGTATATCAGAGAAGTGTAGTTTTCATGAGAAAGTGAAGAATAAACTTGTATAAGAATGTATTTAGTTATTTCATAAGTATTATTAATAATCATTATCAAATTCTGATTATATAAGTAATCACTGAATGAATTGAATGAGACTGATTTTAATCTTCAGTCTCAGTCTCATTCTGATTTTGAAAGAATGATTATCTTTCACAGTTTATTCTGAGAAATTACTCTCATTTCACTGTTCTTGAATTAAATCTGATCATTTTTCATGTCATTTCTCTCAGAAATGATTCATTTTCAGATTTTTTTAAGGCTTGATTCTGATGAGACTCATGTCAAGAAATGTATAAGATCAGATCAAATAAGATCAAATGTGAAATTCATAATCTCATCAGTTAGTCTAATAATAATAGATAATTTCTTACTAATCTGATAAGTGTCTGACTATAAGTATTTAAATCTAGTACTGTGAAAGCTAGCTTTATTAACTGTGAAATGTATTCAGTTAATTATGATATAATTCTCAATTAGTTAAAACCTCTTATTATTGATGATGTTCTGAATCTCAATATATATAATAATGACAGTGATATATGTAATTACTTTACTCTATTATTTTCAGATTAACTGTTAACTAGACTGATCACTGAAATCATGAATTTCACATTTAATCTCATTTAATCTGATCTTATACATTTCTTAATATGAATCTCACTGAGACTAATTATTAAAAAAACATGTAAAGTAACTATATATCAGATCTTAAAATAGAATCATGACTTAGAAAAAATAAAAAAGTAATCTTATTTAATCTTATTTAGTTTCATTCTTAGTATGAAGTTACTATTTTTAGACATTTTAAGGTTTTTTTTAGATTATTTTTAATTTTTAAAAAAGTATCACTTTTTGATAATACTCAAATAAGATTTAAAGTCATTTAAAGTAATAAAAATAATTTGAATTGAGAAGTGAAAATCATGATCTTATTTGAAAAATGTGATAAGAGTAGACAGTAAGTCTCACTGAGATAGTATGAGACTACTATTTAATCTTAAAACTGTGTAATGGGATCAATCAAATTGGTAATAAGATCATCAAATATTCTGGTCCTGGTCCCAGACACGGTCACACGGTCAGTCTAGGTGGGACTCACATCAAGAAATGTACAGAACCAGACCAAACAAGACAAAATGTGAAATTCATGGTCCTGCCGGCCAGTCTCCTTGTTGCTCAGGGGCAGTTGTTAGCTATCATACTTATGTAGGCCCTGCAACAAACTCTTATTCATAGCCCTATGTATTATTACTTTTTGCTTTTCTGTGTATTGGACACAGTATTCAATAATATATCTGGGGAAATAATACAGGGTACGATGGATGGATTGATGGCGTGCGGGGAGTGTATGGCTACAGGTATGGGCGTTTCGTTTCGTTTGCACGCGAACAATAATTTCCTCATGCATTTTATCTAAGCGTTCAACTTTCGAGTTGGTTGGGGAAATTGGGCTCAAATCTCTGGGCTGAGCGGAAGGGGTTTGTGAGTCCCGGTTTATTGGCGTTGGTGATTTTGCTGATTGCTGATGATAATGCCTGTCTGGATGTGGTGGTGGGAGTGCTTTCAGTGTCGAAGATGGATGAACATATCTATCGCCCACGAGAATGGATCCTAGATACCGGATTGCAATAACCTCACCTCACCTAGCGATTGAAGGTCCCCGTTCTGATAATGGAACTGCTAACTATAGCAGCAATCGATCCGGGCTAGAAGGAACATAATCCACTTATCGCTGGGTAGCTGTGTTGGGTAATGAATGAGTCTCTTTTCCATTTGCTTATCCGCTGTCGGTAGCAGATTCCATTAACTGGCTTGGTTGTGTGCACAGAAAGAACGTAGAGTGCGTGATAGATGTCCTGGGCGGCGGGGTTAAACGGCGTTGACGTACTAAGGGGAGCTAAGAGGGCATAGAGAGAGATATATATAGGCTTTGAAACGGGGATGGAAAGAACACTTTGGTGAAAGTGTTCTCGCATTCGCTAATCACGTATCAACCGCATCTCCACCTTCCTGTAGCTCCCAGGTATCGCCTCGAGAAGGCGCCAATTTCACCCTGACATTCGCCGCATCGCATAGTGCCTCATGTCACTCAGCCGAGTGAAACGACCCTTGTCCTCAACAGGCTTTGGTAGTTAATCCGTGGTACAACAACGCTAGCGAGGAGGGCTTCCATACTTCGACATTATTGTGTCGTTTCGTGCACAGCATGACCAGGGAAAGAAAGAGGATCCTCGTGAGCACAACTAGACCGGGTAGGGTAATCCAGGCCCATCGAACCAGGATGAACGGTTGCGCGACTCCAGTGAGGTCCGTCACCGTTTGGCTGCTGGGTTGGAGCAGGGAATATGTGAGTGAACGGGCAATGGTCTCCATCATATGCACCTTGTCATCGATGGCGCGTGATATTCCGATAAAGGTATTGGACGGGATGAAGTATTCCGTTTACACGTACATGTACCAGGTGGTTGCGTTGCCGACGAGATCGAGGATAAGATTCTTCTATAAAGAATGGCCACCATAACTATCTACGATGAAGGTGGTGGTCCCTATATACTTCATCCTAGGCAAAGATCATTCTAAAAGCAGACGCCTGCAATAATAGAGCAAATATACGCTTCTCCTCTTTATACACCGGTCTATTAATCTGTATTGATCTAAAATATGGGCTCTATGAGGTTTAGAAAATAAACGACATATGTATGTGTAACTCCGTGGTGAGGGCAGAGGGATTAGGGTTGGGAAGAAGATCGAGGCTTTGATGAATGCAGTGTCAGACCCAGTACTGACCCCAAACCTCCTTTGTATCAGGAGTTCCTTGGAATTTGAACTCGACGTGAGTGATGTCCTGAAAGCCTTCAGAGAGCGTTGGCTCTTGAAAACGGCGCTGGAAATCACCAAACGCGATTCCAGGCAGTGAGGAGCGCGATTCGGGATTTAACGATTCCTGTACATCGGGGGCAGATTTTTAGAACTTTCTGGTTATGGATGAGACGAGATGGAGAGAGTTTGGGTTACATACGATCTTAGGATTAGCTGCGCGCACCGCATCGTTGTGTTTGCAGATCTGTGGTGGGGTGGAGAGATATATGCACCGGATGGGAACGTTAACCTCCTTTGCAAGCTCGGTCCAGAACGCACGAGTTTCTGTGCCTGCATTTGTATTGTCTGGAAGAAGTGAAAAAAAAAGGAGTGAGCGATACTTTGAAACGCTCCGCAAAATGAAGATTTGATAGGAAGTGAAGCGTACCGACAGCCACAGACTTCCCAGCCTGTAAATATTCTTTTGCAACTTTGAGGCATTTAGGGCGCTTCAAGCGTGGAATTAATAAAGGTAAGCATATTCCATATGAGTTAGAGGAGTAAACGCTATAAGCAAATGTGTGCGTGGGTGGGTGTGTAAGGCCATCGTCTTACGCTCTTCAAGGTGTCCTGGTTCACTCTCTCATAACCAAGGGGCTCTAAGTATTTCCAGTAGAAGGTTGATTTTCCCGATCCCGGGCTCCCACAAAATATGACAAGTTCGGTATCATTCCTTTTTGAGAAAGTTATATTTGCTATAATATCAACCTTTAGCATACGGGATCACTTCCATCTTCATATGATTCTCATGGTGTACTTACGTTCAGCTTCCGATGAGCTAACAATATATGCCTTTGGATCAAATGCTCTCGAAATTGGCTTTGGAGCCTCATTGAGGAAGAATTCTTCAGGTGTTTTGAACGGAATTCCGACGTTCGCTGCAAAATCTCTGTATAGAGTACATCAATATAAAGACACTGCAAAAAAGCCCCGCAAAGGGCAAATTGGTGGGGAGTTACATACCGATCCACACAGGAATGGTCACCCTCGCGTCCTGCCGCATCTCCAACAAATACGGATTGTTCAAGATCTAATGAGCCAGCAACGTCTAGATCATAGTCGTCAAGCATCTCACTCCACATTCCCATGCGCGGCTTTCTAAACTCATCATTCTCCGTGGCAGCATAAATGCTGGATGGCACGCCCAAGGTTTGCATGACTGCGGTAACCTTTTGTTTGAATATAGACAAGCTCTTGGACTCCAAACTGCCACCTTTCAAGTCCTTTTTCAAGCTTATGGCTTTCTGATTCGATATAACGACAACCAGATACCTATCCCATCGGTAAGAGACCTAGCAATTGACAGGGCAACTGTAACGACGATGGAAAGTCTCACGAACCCTTTATCGTTCAGTTCTTTTAACTTGCCAGGTACAGTCGGGCTCCACCATTTCCAATCATGCTGGTTTGTCGCAAATCGCCTCCCGGATTTAGTTGCGATCAGAGTTGAGTCCTATTCCCTTCTTAGATTCAAAATAGTTTCCTCCTTATAATTCCAAAACTTCTCAACGTACGAGGTCAAAGGCAGCAATATGTCGTTTCACGCCGGATTTAACCGCTTCCAGAGACTGCTCTTGGTGATATTTGCCAATAATGCAGCTGTTCCTCACGGTCCTCCATGTGACTTGCTCCGGTTTCTTTTGTGATAATGGGGTGAAGAAGTTGGCCGCAGCTTTGTTTTCAACATAGTACATAACGGTAGTCAGCTACTCTGCACCAATGCCTGGGGATGAGCACTCCTATAGAAAATATACATACAGGTCGCTGTTCCTATCGCTTTGCGTTTGATAGGGGGCGGCGAGATGTCCACCCCATCGGGGCTCTTTCGTTTGGTCCCATTCATAATGAATCGAAGAGTAGATATGAAGACGGGGCAGGGATTTAGTTGGCTTTCAGACTGTAAGAGGGCGCACTGAATTGTCCGGAGATGCGTAAGGAGGGAGGGAGGAGCCATAAATAGGTTCGCCAGACAGCGATTGAACGATGGGCGAGATTTAGGCATCTTTGCACTACTGAAAGTCGCGACGACGCGAGGTTGCGTCGCCATGTCACGTGGTTTAAATTACTGTTAGAGGATAACTGTAACCTATCTAGGGTGAAACTATAAATAAGTTGGGTGGCACGTGATTAGGGTAGATGTAGTAATCATCAACACCCCCTTACTACAACGCCCCACTAATTGCGTTGCCACCATTCCACCCATTCTATCTCAATTCTTTCAAAAACACAATAATATTAATTACAACAATCAGACCCTGATTTCCTTATTAGGAAAAGCGTCTGTACAGTGATAACTGTAAAAATCAATAGATACACACAGAATTCATCAATACACTGTATTATTATTACCTTAGTCTCTCTTGATCTTCTTCAAATCAATCTTCTTAATAAATTCCTTAAATGCTGATCTTATCAATGGCTTGATAAGGTTATCAGCTATGTTAACTATAGAATTAATGTGTTTTATCAGTATTATAATATATTCTTTTTCAATCAGATCTCAGAGAATATAATATCTTATTTTAATATAATACAATCAGTGTAGTAGAGATTCTTCTTTTACTAGATTAATTACACTCTTATTATTAACTTATAGTCTTGAACAGATCTTTACTTTTTCATTCACTAGTTCAGTATTATATAATATATCACTCAGTTAGATAATCTTATAAGCTATCTTACTAGCTATAATGTATTCAGTCTCTGTAATTAATTTAATAATAGATGTTTATCTCTGTAATTACTACAATATTGATGATTTATTTATTAATATAATATAGTCAGTAGTTGATTTGCATTAGAAATCTATCTCTGCTCAGTTTAAATCATAGTATATAACAGAACTCAAGTTATTACTCTCTTTCTTATATATTATATTATAGTTCTTGATTTTCTTAATATATTACAGAATATATTTCAATACTGATCAGTATTCTTTATATAAGTATAAGTTATATCTTGAAAGATAGTTAACTGTAAATATCAGATTCAGTCTACTACTTGAGATCAGATACTGTAAGAATCTCAATTCTTATTAATACTATATAACTGTAAAATCATTATTCAGACTACTGCTCTTATCAGATTAGAATTTAATACAGCCTCAGTGACTGAATGGTTAATGCGGCCACCCGGTAGCGCCTTGGCGTGGGAAACTAAGACGCGTGGGTTCGAAACCCGCAGGGGATACATTAAATCCGGAAGTTAAGCACCTCAGATTTCTAATAAATACAGAGATGTACAAATCACTTCAAAGAATTACTCTATGTTTCTGAGCTGAGAAGTTATTATCGCATGTATCTAATTGTCACTTCTTTGTATTTTTCTATGTTCTTGTTATCTTGACATAGTCTCAATATCTGTATTTTCTTCTGTATAATTAACACTTGATCTGTATTTAATATTATGCAAGAACTCATCATAAGCTCTGCTTGTATATAAGTATAATGAAAGAATAATAATAATAATAATAATAAGAATTTAATACATATTTCAGCTATTATTAATATACTAACTGAGTTTATATTATTCAGTTCAAAATCTTCAAGAATTTTCTATATATAATGACTTTGTATCACTGTTATATTCTCATTTTTAAGATAGTTAACTTTCTTTCTCAGATATAATTTATTCTCATTAACACTCTTTATCTCAAACTGCTTAACTATCTTTATTAATACTCAATTCAGTTACTGTTCTTCAGAATCTGTTATTCAGTAGTTATTAACATATAATATTAAGTATATCTTTTGAATAGAGTAATATAGAAAGCTGTCATTATAATATAATATCTTAAATCTTAATATGATAAGATGTTATTATTATTATTATTCTTCAATTATAGATGTATACAGTCAGAGACTATGACATCTACCTGAGAACTTTTAGTTCTCAGGGTTTTTTCTATATCTGTAAAGTTAACTATTATACATTCATCAATTTCAGATATGCAAAATCAGAAAATTCCAGCTCAGAATACAAAAACTGTTTACAAATTACAGTGTTTTAACATCATCTCATACTTTGAAACCATTTGACAATATCATGACAAAGGAAAAGAGAATACAGTCTTAAAGATAGACATATTAAATAGATAGACAGAAAGAAATTGAAAGAAAAAAATAAAATAAAGAAAGACTGTAATAAAACAAATTATTAAAAGATAGTATATAGCTGTTTTAACAGACTATATCTGGTTGATTTCCTCCTCTTCATATTCAGATAATTCTGACTTTAGTCATTTTCTTGTAGCTGCTTGAGTTTCTGATAGAAAGTCTATTAAGTATTTAATTCCTGTCTCAGTTGAGAATAAGAATCTCATATTTAATTGATTTAGATCATACTTCTCTTTCAATCTGACTCTGAGACTATTGTATAATGCACAGTGCATTACAATATACTCAGAGTTCTCATTTGTATTGCAGAATGAGCATTCTATTGAGTCAAATCTATCATCAAATCTTTGTATATAAGATTTGAAATATTCATGTCCTAGTTTCAGCTGTATTATAGATGAGAATATTTTCTTTTTACATTTAATTGAACAAGATTTTCACTTGGGTTTTGTTTCAAATCTTGAATAATGTATACTCTTCTTTTGTTTCTGCCAGCTTTCATTTCACTTGTCTAAACAAGATTCTTTTATTTTTCTCTTTATAAAAGATCAGAACACAATTTTTTAAATAGATCTGTTTAATTCTGCACTCTTTTTTACAGCTGAATCAGCCAATTCATTGCCATGAATATTCATATGAGCAGGAACTCAGTGCAGATGAATTATCAGCTTTAATATTCTTCTCTTTTGAATTTTCAAAACAGAGTTTAAAATCAGTTCAAGATTCATTTGATCATTATGAATCTGACTATTTCTAAGTCTTTTTAAAGCAGCTTGACTATCAGAGAATATTCATGCCTCTTTTAAACTATTTCCTCTTTTCTGAGATTTTATTTCTATAAGTTTGAAAGCTTTTACTATTGCAAATAGTTCAGCATCAAAGACTTCAGATTCACAGCCTAGATTCCAGAAATCTGAGATAAAATTGATATTATCTTCAGTATAAGCAATGCCTGTGTCTAATCTATTCAGGTTCTCATTCTTTGAGTCATCTGAATAAATCAGAATAGAGTCTTTTATAATGATTATAGAAATTCTCTTCAAATGCTGTTCATATTCTTTCTCTTTTAATAGTTCACTTATTTATAAGTCTATAAGAGATTCAAGCTTTTCTCTTCAGAGAGATAACTTCTCATGATTCACTTTTTCAATATTTAAAGAAGAAAATTGATTTTTAATCAGAGAGCATAGTCTGTAAAGTTGAGAAGACATTTTCTTTGAAGAATCATTTTCATTTCAATCAAGAAATCTATTTCAATTCAGTTCATTTTCAGAGTTAATTGATGAAAATGAAGATGAGACTCTTTCTCTGATAATATGATTTGAGCTCATCTTTATAACTCTCAGAGCATAGTTTATACAGGCCTTTTCAAATCTAATAGCAGGAGGAGAAATTGAAGCTTCAATTTTCATTGCTTTAATAGAAGATGATTTGAATGCTCTCAGAATTCTTCTCAAGGCTCTGTTTTACAGACTTTGAAAGAGTTCAGTGAAATTCTCTTGATTATTTTATCAAACTTGAACTTCATAATCAGCTACTGATGTAATACAGGCTATATATAACTGTCTCATAGCCTGGAAGAATAGACCTCTCTCTGTATTTGATAGTCTGATTATGTTGTTCAATAGCCTTTCTGCCTTGACAGTTCTTTGTTGAATGTGATATTTAAAATTCAACTTGGAGTTTAATCATACTTCTAATCATTTGACATTTACACTGGGTTTAATCTCTCTATTTAAGAGAGATAGAGACAGTTCTTTCTCATTGAATCTAGAAAAGAAATGAATTAACTCAGTTTTATTCATATTAAATTAAATTTGATTGATATCTGCTCTAACAAAGATTTTCTTTACAGCTTCTTCAATCACTTTCAAATTCTCTTTGATAGTTTTTGAGCTGTAGACTAGATCAATATCATTCACATTACTCAGAGATCTCACTATTCTCATATTTCTATTCTTGAATAGATATGCAGTGTATATTGCAAATAAAATGAGCGAGATTGAAGATTCTTATGATACTTCTATTTTTATCTCAGTCTTGTCTTATTTCATTTCATCAAAGAAAAGTTATATAATTCTTCTAGACATAAAACAGTTAACTCATTTTATTAGAGAAAGTGACAGTTTTAACATCTTCAATGTCTGAATTAGCTTTGACTTTGAAACATGATCAAATGCTTCTTTTATATCAATAAAAACTGCAGTTGAGACCAGATCTTCATGCTTTGCTATTTGAATATCATGAACAACTGAGAGAACAGTGTCAATTGCAGAACACTGTTTTCTATCCCTCATTTATTCACTGAATAAAAGAGAATCACTGACAGAGCTTATAAAAGATAGTCAAGTAGCTATTATCTTTTCTAAAACCTTTTCTAGACAGTTCAATAGAGATATTACTCTATATGACTTAGAAATTGAAGTTTTTCTATTAGGCTTTGCAAGAATCACTTCAGTGACTTCTCTTCAGTATTCAGAATGATATCCATTTCTCAAGAGATTGAAAAAGAGCTTAAAATATTCATTCTTTAAGTAGAAGTATATATTTTGAATAATTAAGTGATTAATTGAATCAGGCCCTGCAGCAGTCTTAACTGAACTTAAGAAAATAGCTGACTCTAATTCATCTTGAGTAAGATCAGGTCATTCCCAGTCATTTTCATCAATATAGTTAAGAAGTGATATATTCTCTTTCTCTGAATCTGAATCTGATAAGTATTGAAAGAGAGTTCTCATAAAAGCTTGACATTTTTTCTCAAAAGAGTTTGCTGTATATGATTCATTCTGAAACTCATATTCTAAGGTTGGAAGTTTTGCTACACTTCTTGTTTTAGTATAGTTAAAAGCTTTAAAAACTTTCTTCTCTTGTGCTTCTTCAAGAAATTTATTCCAGCAGTCTGTTTTAGTCTTTTTAATATCTGAAAAATATTCATTTCTGACAGCTTTGAACTCTTTATCAGATATTACATCATTCTTTCAATCTCTTCTAGCAGTAGCTAATTCTTTTCTTTTAGATGAGATATTCTCATTTCATCAAGGTTTTGAATACTCAGAAGATTTTCTCTTTGAAATATTATCTCTAACACTTGTTAGAATAATAGATGTAATAAGCTTCACTCTATTCTCAAGCATTTCATTTGAGATATCTTGACCAGAATTTCAATATAGCTCATTTTATTTTTCAGATTTTAATAGTTTTATGCTTTCTTCAACTGCTTTTTAATCAGCTTTTTCAAAGTTAAACTGATTAGAGAGAAGAGGATTTTCACTCATTTATTTTTCACTCAGTTCAATCTCAAATTGAATAATCTCATGATCTGATCCTGATGTCTCATTTGAATCAATAAATCAGTTTACAAGTCTTCTTTTCATTAGATTTTGTGATATGAAGATTAGATCTATAATAGATTTCTGTTTCATGCCTTTTCTAAAGAATGTTTGTTGATCAGACTTATTAACCAAATTCATTGAATGCTCAAAGATTCATTTAACTAGATTATCAGCTCTCACTGCTCTCTTGCATTCTGAATTTCATCAGAGATGATGTGCATTGAAGTCTCCTGCAATTATAGAGTTTCTTGATGAAGTTATGTTCAGAAATTCTCTATCAATTGTTCAGATATTGTTATTTTCCTTCAATGACTTTTCATTATAGATATTTATGAGCTGTATAGTATCAAACTCATTTTCTTTATCTATAATATCACTCATCAGAATATCAGGGTCAGACATGATATCAAATCTTAGATTAAATTGATATCTTGATCTCTTTCTTTCATAGATCACTACTCTTGACTTTATCTCAGACTTTTGAGGTAAAAAGCAGTAGTAGCTTGAATGAGAAATGACATATTTTTACTCAGCATCAAAATTCAGCTTCTGAAGCAATACAAAATTAACTTTTTATTCAAATGCAATTTGAAGACAAGAATAAATGCAATTTGAGTTTCTATTCACATTATTTTGAATAAATATGATTTTTGAAGAGTTTTTAAACTTTTTTTATTGTTTTTGTTGTATATTCATACTAAAAGAGAGTAGAGTAGAATCTAATCACTATCATCAGATAGTAGATTATAACTATTCTGAAAAGTAGGAATCTCAACTGCTTGTATTATATCTAGTTTATTATCAGAGTCATTTCTCAATTCTCTAATCTTAACAGAAGTTTGAGGATTCAAATTCTGTTTACATTTAGCTGAAGAATTAGAGTTTGAAGATTTAGATAGTTGAGAGTTTCTTCTTTTTGAGCTTGCAGTTGTGAGTTTACTGACTTGACTATTCTCTTCAGTTTTAGATTTGCTTTGAGCTTCATCTTTTCTTCAGTTCTTTTGAGTTCTTGGAGCAAACATACATTCTTTTGAGCTAGATGCATGTTTTTCTTTACAGTTGAAGCATTTAAGCAGAGTGTGTTCACATATTTCATCTCTTTTTAAGCATGTTTCACATTTATACTCACTAGTTTTGTGATCTCTGACACAGAATGCACATTTTAAGTCTCTGAAACAGGAGATTGTAAAGTGTTCATATCTTTGACAGTTTGAACACTGTGTTTGAGCTTTGAGATTCATTCTTGAGTCTTTGTATTCATGAACTCTCATTTTCAAACCCGCTACTCTTACTTCAGAGATCTTTGACTGTTCAAGTGTCTTTGTATATACTAGAACAGAGACATTTCTTCTGCTTTGTCTGAACTCAATTGAATTTAATTATACAGGCTCTTTTCTTCATTGAATAGAGTTGTATTCTTTTAATTCATTTTTAAGAAGTAGCATTTCTTCTTCACAGTCAAAAATTTCAACTGAAATATTATAAAGAATGAACTTGTCTCACTTTTCATCTCTCTCAGATAGAATTTTTGTGTTTAACAAAGATTCTACTGCTGATTTTCAGAGATTCTCATTCTGAATAAGGAATTCTGCACTGAATTCAGGCATTGTAGTCAGAATGATAGAATTTTCAAAGAAGAATGACTCAATTGAAGCTATAACTGATTTTTAAACTTCAATATCAGTCATTAACTGAGAAAAGAACTGCTGATTAATTTCATTTCTGATTATGAAAATGAGATTTGAATTTAGCTTGTTTCTTTGCAAGATGTCCTGGTTTGAGACTTTGAGAATAAGTCTTCTATTTCTAGAGATTTGAAAGTTTTTCTTCTTTTGCATTTTTTTCTTCACTTTTCTATCAATAGAAGTATGAGCATTATTCTTCTCAGTTTTCTCAGGGTTTTGAGCATGTTTTGAGATAGCAGGTTTAGAGACAGCAGATTCAGCTGCTTGAGCATATGTTTTCTTCTGATTCAAAGAAGAAGAAGTAGAAAAGAAGAAAGAAGAGCAAGATAAGAAGTCAGTGATTGTACTAGAAATTTTCAATGTTTTTTGAACTGTGTTTGAGATTCCAAGTTTGAACTTGATCATCTTCTGTAGTTGTCTAGTCTGAGTATGAAGAATTAACAGAACTTCTTCATTCATCTCACTCAGACACTGCTTTTCAAGAATCTTGCTTGCTTTTTCAAGTTTCTGTATTTCTAGAACTTGTTATTTCTCTATTTCTTTCTTCTTTCTTCTCTTCAGAATTTCAATCTCAGGAATATTATTTGAGAAAGCATCTTTTTCCACATCAACTGAGTGTATTTTTGAACTCATTGTTTTCACTCAATGAAAAGTTGGTCAGACTGTTTCAATTGAGATATTTCTAAGTCTATTTTCAATTGAAAAGTTGGTCAGACTGTTTCAAAAGAAGAATAAAAGACTTTTATGTATAAAACACCTGATTTTTTTCACACTAGTTCAGTAACTAGGTTAGATTTTTGAAGAGAATCTAATAAACTAAAATTGATTTTTGAGATAAATCAATAAAATCTTTAGAATCTCTTTCTTGAGATACAGTGAGGAAAAGTATGATATCAATTGATAATAAATCAGATAATATGACAGTTTTTGAGAGAAAAACTGACAAAAAATAAATCAATTTTTTGCAGAGAAATTGATTAAAACTATTCAATTTTATTCTAAATCATTCAATTCTCCTCACACAACAAGTGTGCAACTCAAATCAGTTAATAAAAAGTGTAAAAAGAAATTAAGTATTAATAAAAGCTCTTCAGTCACTGAAAAAGTAATTCTTACTTAAAAGAATATGAAATTATGATAGAAAACAACTCTGTTTTTAATTCTTTGTAAGAATATTGTGTAAAATCCAGAGAAAAACACCTTACTTTTTTAAGAGAAGTAAAAAACTATTTCTAAAATCTTTTTTTTTTTTGTATTAACTGCTGCAGAAGAATGAGATAGAAACTGCTAAGATATATACTACTGTATACTCTCTATCAAGACTTTCTCTCTTCAGAGTCTTGATATTATAGAGAATATAAGTCTGTTTCTATATAATAATATAAATATTATCAGTGAGATGTAGAGAAACTGATTATTTATATCTCAAAATAGAAGACTTTGTCAATGATTATATCAATATAGAGTTAATTCTCAAATTCAATAGAAACCTAGTATTGCTGTTCTCAATTTCTTACAGAATCTATTGAATATTAAGATATTAAAACTAGATTTAATATATCTCACTGTGCAGAAATCAAAGACTCAGTCAGATCTTGAGATATACTGATTTTATAGTTGTCATATCTGCTGATTATGTATCAAGCACAGTTGCTGAGATATCTTTTTGTACTTTTCTGTCAGAGATGGGCCAGATTGAGAGAGGTAATATGAGAGTGAGACTCAGTGTTGATGTCTAGATACACTGAAGACAGATCACAGAGATTGCACTTCAGAAGTGACTGTTGATTATGTGCTTGATATTATTACTAATGTATCTTTTTATACTTTTCTGTTGAGGATGGGCCAGATTGAGAGAGGTGATATGAGGGTGAGACTCAGTGTTGATGTCTAGATACACTGAAGACAGACCATAAAGATTGCACTTCAGAAGTGGCTGTTGATTATGTACTTGATATTATCACTGAGGTATCTTTTTATATTTTTCTGCTGGGGATGGGCCAGATTAGAAAGGGCGGTATGAGGGTGAGACTTGGTGTTGGTGTTTTGGAACATCAAAGATGGACAGGGTTTTCACGGAGGTCGCTCCTCAGATATCTCCACAACTACAGATCAGGGATCTTCCAAAATCAAGAAGATTGGTGCATATGGCTAGGTCTCTTCACCTTACAATTTGTATGGCAATTTGGCCCGGGGTTGTGGTGTGGTAGGGGAGAATGGGGGATAATCCCACGCAGGAGTTCCGGATGACATCTGGTTCACATTTGACTGAATAACTCCACCACCACACGGGGTATGCAGTCAGCGATGGGGTCAAAATGCTCGTATGATCAAGGGCTTTTCGATGAATCTATCGGCGGGTTCTTATTTGAAAAATCGAGTGAGTTTGTGATGGAGCGGTTGGAGTGTTGTTTGTATTGACTAGAAAAGATATTCATTTTGATGATTTCTCATTGATTGTACAATGTCTATTGTTATATCACTGTATTATTATATCACTATATAATTTCTGTTATCATCATATGACTCCGGTGATGATCACTCTTCTTCTTTTTATTCTTCTTTTGAGCAGAGAGCAGACTTCTTTGAATCTCATTCACTGCTCTCATCCCCTTTCTCACACCTCATTCATTCACATATATGACATTTGCCTGGGTGTGGAGTTTTCTCTCAACAAGTAAAGCAGTATTAATTAGATGCTCTTCTACTCATCACTCTTTATATACTATCTTTTGAGATGTTCTAGAATCACACTGATATGATAACTATAAATCACTTTGTAGATGAAATTATCATACTCTGAAGAAGTCTGTGCTTCTCACTGATTTTTAGACATGCTATCAGATGTGATTCAAAGATTGCTTAAGTCAGTGTACAATTACAGGTGTACACCAGCTTCTTATATATTGTAATATTGTACACTAAATTAATTAGTGGCCGCTATGACTTCTCTTTACACTCATACACTAGTAGTTCAGAAGCGGCCGCGTTATTATCCGACAGTTGTACGTTCTTCCGAACCACAGTATGAAATCAGATTAAATGAGACTAAACATGAAATTTATAGTCTTAGCAGCCAGTCTAATTATCAGTGATTTTTAATCAGTAACTCATACTCTCTTTAGAGAGTATATCTTTCTTATCAAAGAGTGTCTTCTCTCTCTCTATCAAATCAATGAAGAATCTCATCACTGACTTAATAATTCTTATTATAGATTAAAAGATTGAATGTTATAAGAGATCTACACTGAATAGATCAGTATAATATATAGATCTTATATAACAAAGTGAAAAATATTAGAGAAGGAAAGAAAGAGAAGATGCAGAAATCAGTGATCAGAGTGAATATTTATACACATATATAGTAAAGCTTCAGAGTGAAAGAATAGAAATTTCATGAGTTTTTCAGCTGAGAATTGATAACTGAGAATTAAAGCATTCAGTAGAATCTGTGAAGTGTAATGAAATAGTCTTATAAAAGGCCTACGTCAAAGAGATTGGTATTATATTGATAGGTCTTATATAATAAGAAGAAAAACATTAGAGAAGAAAAGAAAGAGAAAGTGTGAGAATCAGTAATTAAAGTGAATATTTATATGTGTATGTGATGATGTATATAATCAGACTTCAGAGTGAAAGAATCTATACACATTTGTAACAGCTGAGAATCAGTGATTGAGAATGACTGAGAGTTGAAGCATATGCATTTGTGACAACTGAGAATCAGTGATTGAGAATGACTGAGAATCAGAGTGTATATATTCAAGAATGAAGCAGTTGAAATCTGTGAAGTGTAACAGAATAGTCTATATAATTAATCAGACACAGCTCATCACATTAGTCTCTCTCTTTCAGAAGCAGTTTCTATCAGTTAAGAACTGCTGTTTTGAATAATATACAACTTGAAGTTCAGATCAGTTAATTATAGCTAATCTATTTTATAAAATATTATCAGCTGCAGTTGTGTGATCTCTTATTAAGAATATCTTTAATCTCTCACTCAAGCTCATTATCTTCTTCTATGATTTCTGGCAGTTGTCAGTTGAAAGTCAGTTGAGAAGGGAACAGGTCAGTGACAGTGTGATAGAGTAAGCTTGTATAAAAGATATCATGAATTTCTGATGATATGTTAAGATAGTAGTTCTAACTATCTAGAACTTCTATTACTTTATATCTGATATAGAAGTAATCTAGTGTATAAGATAAATATGTAGTTTATATGTTCTTAAGATTTAATTATACAAGGTCTTCTATCTTATACTGCTCTGCAGAGTCTTGTTAAATATTAATTCAATCTTCTTAATCTTATTTCATGATTGCTATGAAGGCCTCTGCTCAGTTACAAGTAGACTGATCATGTAACTGTGACTGAGATCAGAACCAGATTTTTTGATAGTCTTATTATCAATTCAACTGATTTCATTACACAGTTTTAACATTAGATAGTAGTCTTATACTGTCTCAGTGAGACTTACTGTCTACTCTTATCACATTGTTCAAATAAGATCATGATTTTCACTTCTCAATTTAAATTACTTTTATTGCTTTAAATGACTTTAAATCTCATTTGAGTGTTATCAAAAAGTGTTACTTTTTAAAAAATTAAAAATAGTCTAAAAAAAACCTTAAAATATCTAAAAATAGTTACTTTATGCTAAGAATGGGACTAAATGAGATCAAATGAGACCACTTTCTCATTTTTTTCAAGTCATGATTTCATTTTAAGATCTCATATATAGTCACTTTGCATGTTTTTTTAATGACTAGTCCCAGCGGGATTCACACCAAGAAATGTATAAGATCAGATCAAATGAAATCAAACATGAAATTCATGATCTCAGTAGTTAGTCTAGTTACAGATATCTCAGAGCTTTATTACTATATTATCAGTGATCTGAATTAAACTGCAGAGATTGAGTGTGAACTGTGTAATCTTTAGAAGATTCAACACTTTCATATAATATCTGTGTGTAAGAAAGAACAGACTTATATCTGTTGAAATGATATCTTAACTGTTAATAGTGATCTCTGCATATTGAAGAAGATTATATCAATCATCTTGTAAGTAATTGCAGAACTGATGAAGATAATTCTTCATGATCTGAATTGTTCAGTCTGATACATCATCAGTCTCAGAATAATAGACAGTTAACAGATAGTATGTAATCTTGAGAACTTGATAAATTCTTGTTCACAGAGTACTTATAAATTGACAGTCTCAATTCAATACTATAGATCTCAGTAATTTATACATCTAATAGAATAGACTCTGTAGAAAAGCTTCAGTAACTTGTTCAGTATTTATTTTATTACAAGGTTTCAATATTACATCTTTGCTCAATTAATTTACAATGATCAGAATGTTTGTACAATTCTTACTTTCAGAGAGATCAACAGTGAAGTTAATTATCACATCTCATCAGATTCTATCAGAGATATTGAGCAGTTGTAACAGATCTTTTCTACAGTTCTTTCATAAGATAACAGAAGAATAATAATTGCAGTTTCAGACAAAGTATCTAATACTGTTTAATATCTCAGACTAGTAGAACTCTCAGAAGATCATTCTATACAGTTATTCATAGTCTGAATAATCAGTTATATACAAATCATGCATCTCTTGCATTATCTGAGTGTGTAAGAATTTAAAGTGAGAGACTCAGTATTGTTTACAGAATTATAGAGTGTTATTATCATTGATTGAATATTCTAAGATGTCAATTCTTATACATAGTTCTGAGAGAAATGAGAGTGCTTCTTGACATACTGCTTCAGTAAGTACTTAAAGAAGTTCATCAGTTTGAGCTGTTACATGTCATAATTCATCTAGTGTAGATTCAGAAAAAGTCAAGATATCAGTATCAGTATCAGTGTCAGTGTCAGTTCAGAGAGAGAGTGTTCTAATCAGAGAAGTGTATATAGTGCCATGAGTTATTTCATCTTGATTAACTAATATCTTCAGATCTAGAAGCTGATATTCTCAGTTCATTCAATGAGTGTCTGTTACATTGAAAGGCATATCTTGCTCTTGTTATAAGAGAACATCTGTTATTAAGTTCTGACTGCTGAAACAGTAGTGTATTATAAAATTAAAGTGACTTAGAAACTCAGATTATCATATCTATCATTTGATAAGTTTACAGATTATTATAAAGTACTTAAGATTCTTATAATTTATAATTATCTTAAATTCAGAGATACTTCAGAGTTCAGAGTCTCATTCTTCTAGATAGTGTATGATTATAAGAAGTTTCTTATCATAGATCTTATAATTGCATTCAGTGAGACTCAGTTTCTTAGATATGAAGATATATAATTGTAGAACATCTTTATTATCATATTACAGTATTACTTCTTCTATTATATAGTCAGAGAAATCAGCTTCAATAACTATCTCATGATCAGAGTTAAATATCATTAACAGAAAAATATTGATGAATATCTTCTTTATCTGTGTGAATACAGCTTCAGTGTTCACTGATCACTGAAATACTGAGTTCTTCTTGATAAGTTCTGTAAGTAATCTCATAATATCTGAGAAGTTTCATATCAATTACTGATAGAAGTTAGTAAATCTGATGAAGCTTTATACATCTTTCACAGTACACAGAGCTTTTCATTCAAGAATGACAAAGACTTTCTCAGAATTCATTCAAATTCTCTTATCAGCTTCTATAATAAAACCCAGATATTTAATACTCTTGACTTCAAAATCACACTTGTTAATATCTATTAGTAGTTCTGCTTTTTATAGTCATTGTAATATCTCCTGTACATATTCTTGATATTCTTTTATGAACTTATCAGTGAAGATGAGAATGTCATTGACATATATGAATGTAAATTCATTAAGAAAATCTTAGAGTGCTCAGTTAATATACTTCTGAAATGTACTTAAGACATTAGCCAGTCTGAAGAGAGTAACTATTCATTCAAAGAGATTATATTATGTTCAGAATACTGTAAGTCACTCATCTTCTTCAGTGATGCAGATCTTATGAAACACAGTGATGACATCTAGTTTTATAAATCATTGAGCTTGTTCAATGCAAGCTAGAGTTTCATTGATAAGAGATAGTGAATAGCAGTTCTTCTTTAATATTCTGTTCAGTTCTTGATAGTTTATACAGAATCACAGTTCTTCATCTGATTTCTTTACAAAGAGAATAGAGACTGCAGTGAAAGAATTACTAACACATATAAATTTCTTATTCAAGAGATCATTGAGTATCTTTTAAAGAAGAAGAAGTTTATCTCAGAACATGTTATAAAGAAGACTCTATAACAGTTCAGAGTTCTTATTATTCTTCTTCTCTAACTTGATACTGTTATTTACTTCAGAATCTTGTAAGAAGAGTATATTTATAATATTATCTTATCAGAAGACATCTAGATATTCATGATATTATTAAGAGAGTTTTGTACAAGAATCTGTTATTATAACATGAGATAACTTTTCTAGAGTCTTTTTGATATTGATCAGATTGATAGAATAGATTGTCATATAATTCTGCTATCAGTGACTTCTTTTTTAGAGTATTTTATACATGTTGACAGAGATCTGTGTTAGATTCATGATCTTGTAAATATCATCTTTATGAATTCTATCATTGTTAAAGAATATCAAGCTTCTGTTTTAATCATTTAATAAGATACCTTGTTCAGATAGTCAGACAAGTTCTAATATAAGATTATAATCAAGATTATCAATCATATACTATTTAGAAGAATGAGACTCTGAACTCTGAAGTGTCTCTGAATTTGAGATAATCATAGATTATAAGAATATTAAATACTTCATAACTATCTGTTTCTATCATTGTTAAAGAATATCAAGCTTCTGTTTTAATCATTTAATAAGATACCTTGTTCAGATAGTCAGACAAGTTCTAATATAAGATTATAATCAAGATTATCAATCATATACTATTTAGAAGAATGAGACTCTGAACTCTGAAGTGTCTCTGAATTTGAGATAATCATAGATTATAAGAATATTAAATACTTCATAACTATCTGTAAATTCATTAAATAACAGATATGATAATCTGAGTTCTTAAGCTGCTTTCATTTTATGATACACTACTATTCTGACAGCTAGAACTCGATGGCAGATGCTCTCTTATGACAAGAGTAAGATATGTTATCTGATGTAATAGATACTTGCTGAATGAATCAAGAGCACTGGCTCTTGAATCTGAAGATACTAGTTGATTAAGATGAAACAGCTTATAACACTATACATACTTCTTTAATTAGAACTATACATGCTTCTCTGATTAGAACTATCACTGATATCTTAACTTCTTCTGAATCTATATTAGATAAGCTATAGCATACAGCAGCTCAAACTGATAAACTTCTTTAAGTACTTACTAAAGCAGTATGATAAGAAGCACTCTGATTTTCTTCAGAACTATATGTAAGAACTGATATCTTAAAATATTTAATTAATGATAATAACACTCTATAATTCTGTGAATAACACTGAGTCTCTCACTTTAAACTCTTATACATCTGAATAATGCAAGAGATGCATGATTTGTATATAACTGATTATTCAGACTATAAATAACTATATAGAATGATCTTCTGAGAGTTCTATTAATCTAAGATATTAAACAGTATCAGATGCTTTATCTGAAACTATAATCACTGTTCTTCTATTATCTTATAAAAGAACTATAGAAAAGATCTACTGAAATTACTTAATATTTCTGATAGAATCTGATAAGATGTAGTAATTAACTTCACTATTAATCTATCTAAGAGTAAGAGTTGTAGAAACATTTTAATCATTGTGAATTAATTGAGTAAAGATATATTATTGAAATCTTGTAATAAAATGAATAATAAATAAGTTACTGAAGCTTTTCTATAAAGCTTATTCTATCAGATATATGAATTGCTGAGATTTATAGTATCAGATCAGAGCTGTTAATTCATAAGTACTCTCTGAATAAGAATCTATCAAGTTCTCAAGATTATATACTGTCTATCAACTATCTATCATTTTAAGACTGATGATATGTCAGTATGAATAATTCAGACTGTAAAGAATTATCTTTATAAGTTCTGTAATCACTTATAAGATAATTGATATAATCTTCTTCTACACACAGAGATCACTATTAACAGTCAAGATACTGTTTCAACAGATATAAGCTCATTCTTTCTTATATATAAATATTATATGAAAGTACTGAATCTTCTAGAGATTATACATTTCACACTGAATCTTTATAGTTCAATTCAGATCACTGATAATATAGTAATAAAACTCTGAGATATCTGTGATTAGACTGACTGCTAAAATCATGAATTTCACATTTGATCTCATTTGATCTGATCTTATACATTTCTTGATGTAAATCTCACTTAGACTGACTATCAAAAAAACATGTAAAGTGACTATATATCAGATCTTAAAATAGAATCATGACTTGAAAAAAATGAGAAAGTGATTTCATTTGATCTCATTTAGTCTCATTCTTGACATAAAGTTACTATTTTTAGACATTTTAAGGTTTTTTTTAGACTATTTTTAATTTTTTAAAAAGTAACACTTTTTGATAACACTCAAATAAGATTTAAAGTCATTTAAAGCAATAAAAATAATTTAAATTGAGAAGTGAAAATCATGATCTCATTTGAAAAATGTGATAAGAGTAGACAGTAAGTTTCACTGAAACAGTATGAAACTACTATCTAATGTTAAAACCATGTAATGAGATCAGTTGAATTGATAATGAAACTATCAAAAAATCTGGTTCTGATCTCAGACACAGTTACACAGTCAGTTTATTTGTGATTAAGCAGAGGTCTTCATAGCAAGTATTAAACAGAATTAAGAAGATTAAATTAATATTCACTGAGATCTCACTGAATAATATAAAATAGAAGATCTGATATGATTGAATCTTAAGAATATATAGATTTTATATTCATCTTATATACTGAATTACTGTTATATCAAGTATAAAGTAATAGAAGTTCTAGATAGTTATAACTACTATCTTAATATATTATCAGAGATTTATAATGTCTTTTATACAAGCTTACTCTGCTACACTGTCACTGATCTGTTTTCTTCTTAACTAACTTCTGACTGACAGCTATCAGACATCATAGAAGAAGATAATAAGCTTGAGTGAGAGATTGAGAATATTCTTAATAAGAGACTCTACAGCTTCAGCTGATAATATCTTATAAAATGAGTCAGTTATAATTAACTGATCTGAACTCTGAGTTCTGTATTATCTAAAACAGCAGTTCTTCACTGATGAGAACTGCTTCTGAAAGAGAGAAGCTAATATGACAGACTGCACTTAATCAATTATATAGACTATTTCATTACACTTCATAGATTCTTTCATCTCATTCTCAAATACATATGCTTTAATTCTCAGTCATTCTCAATTATCAATTCTCAGCTGCTACAAAGATGTATAGATTTTTTCATCTCAAAGTTTCACTGTGTACACTATCACATACATGTATAAATATTCACTTTGATTGCTGATTCTCACACTTTCTCTTTCTTTTATTCTCTAACATTTTTCTCTTTGTTATATAAAACCTATCAATATTATACTGATCTATTCAGTGTAGGCCTCTTATAATTACTTACATTTTTCATAGAACTGATTTGCTTTTTATCAATAATATTAACTGTATAAAATTACTTTGCTATTAGTAAGATTTCTTTCTTTCATATTAAATAGTTTTCAGAGTCTGTAAGAGTATCTGATTTTGTAATATACTTAATCTGATCTTGAAACTCTCTTAAAACCTTTATTAGAGCAGATATTCTTTCTTATTCTTATAAATATTGTATCAGATCTACACTGACAGTATTATTATTATCAGTCAGAGTCTTATTAACTCTGCTAGTTTTCATCTGTTTAATTTTATACTGAAGTTTCATTATCTTTAACTTTATATAAGTTATCTCACTTGCAGAAGTTATATTACATTTATATAGATTATTCTTATGATTTAATATTCTGATAATGTATTTAACAATCAGATCTTCAAAATCATTATTAAATTCATTTATTATAGATATTATTAAGCTCACTTTTATTCTCTGTTATACTTTCAGTACTTTCAGATTCTGTTTTCTATACACTGACATGTATTCTTTCATTAAATGTAGTATTCTACCAGATCTTAAATTAATCATAGGTTCAAAGAGACATCTAGACATGTTCAATGATACATGAAGATGTGATTGACATGTTATCAGTAGTTATTCATAGAAGGGCCTCATAACCTGTTAGAGAATAATGTTATTATCTGTAACCTATCTAGGGTGAAACTATATATAAGTTGGGTGGCACGTGATTAGGGTAGATGTAGTAATCATCAACAATTACTTCCAGGTGGTTGGCTGCTGGTTGCCTACGCTTGGGAACAGCGCATGGAGGGTTGAAGAATGTACAGATCATAGGCATCAGTCATGAATAAATTATGGCTAGTAACAGTAATATCAACGCTAAATTTTGAGGTGTACATTTCGGCGGCGCTCAATGGAGCTATCCATTCGCGAAAACCATCTCGATCACTGCAACCCGCTTGAAGATCCCAAGAAGTTAAACATCAGCCAGCTCGCCTCCTCCACAGATTCCATGAGAGCATAAAGGGAAAAAATGCTTTCTTTTTCTTTCTTTTTCTTCCCTTTTCTGTTATTTCACTCTGGTATCAAGAGAAAGTCGATCTTCAGGCTCCAGCTTCACGACAGACTTCAAATGTTCCTTCAATCCCAATAGTCGCTGAGAATTCGCTTTCAACATGTCTGGATTCCCGCTGTCCTGAACCGTAATAGAGGCCTGTAGGACATATGCACCGCTCGTGTCTAGCAGCACCATTTTATCTAAGGGAGGAAGATATTCAGTTGGCGTCAGCGTTTTCGGGCCACCACCACCGCCATCAGCACTTGGTGGGAATGTTAGCACACGGTGCAGAAATAATACAGTGTCGTCCAAAACAAATGTATGGCCTTCAACAACATATTCAGAGACGTAGCTAAAGTGAACAAGTTAGCGCTCAGCCTGGCGGAGATATAAATGTAAATATAGGGGGGAAGGGGTAGAGGGGGAACGCACTCAAACCCCCAAGCAGTCATCTCAGGAAGGATATTGCCAGAAGGGAGATTCGCAGTCCCTACAAACCGAGACGTGACGCCAGATCTGGCTCCGGCCTCTGGTGTATCTTTAAACTCCAATCTCCATGATTGATTCGCCGCTACATAACCCTTACTCACGGCAGCGGTAGCAGCTCCATGATTCATTGGCGTCGATGACCACAATGATCCCTGGCCTTGCTGAGTACCGTCTCCGCCCGCACCCGTACCTTGGGTGACAACATCTGATCGCAAAGAAGCAGAGGAAGAAGGCAATGATGATGATGAAGAAGAAGAAGAAGAAGAAGCTGGCATGGAGCCAAAGTCTCGTTCTTGCACATTGCCCACGACCTGGATATAGTACAGGCCTCCATTCAGGAGCTTATTCAGCCTCTGTGTTTCGGGAGCTTGCACGTCCTGGCTTCCACCCGGGCGTGTTTTAATGAAGCCTGGTTTTCTGTATGCTTTGAAAACTAGACGTCTCTCAAAGGTGCGGGTCGGCTGCATTGCAGTGAGCCCGGAGAGCTGTTGCAGCAAATCATGATGTTGCTTCGCTGGGACGGGAGAGAAGAGCAGTAGTTCATGCATGTGATATCGACGTGTACTTCCCCCAAAGATTTTTGCTCGTGGGTTTATTCTATATGTATTATTATTATGGTGCTGTTGTGATGGAGACGTCGAGTCCTAAGGCAAAGGGTGGAAGGGCTCTGTTCCGGTATGATATGAGCTAGGTAATCAATAGGAAGACTGTGTGTTGGCGGCGGCTGGGCAGACGAAGCGGAGAATATCGGACACGAGAAAATAAGCTGAATGATTGACGGCAGAGAACAAAACCTTGTGTGAATTAACTAACTAACTAGTTGCGTATCATTATTGTTCACATATCTCTCGTCAACTAAATTTTGTGTCTGTCAAGTGGACCCGGAGTGTTGGTGATTACTACATCTACCCTAATCACGTGCCACCCAACTTATCCATTAGTTTCACCTTAGGTAGATTACACGTATACAACAACGTTATCCTCTAACACGGAGTATCATCACGTGATTTACTCGCGGACGGTACCGAGCCGGAGGGTCTTTTTATGCCGTGTTTATTTACATCTACCAGAAGGAATAATAATAATAATAGGGATAATCATGGATGGTTTAGTAGAAAGACTTCTAATTACAGCAACCATGGATGTATGCATCTGGCCCTATGGAAAAGTTACCCAATGAAATACCAAAGAAGCTCGACGTTTCTTGGCGATCACGCAAGCTTGGATGGGCAACGGGGATGTAACTGGAAGTTTTAAGCGCATGAAGGATACCAGCGGGTTAAAAAATAGCATTTTGTGGCATCCCCGCTGCGCGCCGTGCAGTGGAGTACTTATCCATGCAGCCCTCTGAGCGTAATTGGTGTTCCAGCCAGTTGGAGCTATCCAGACGAACATGGGGATCGGTGGCGGGATTAGTTACATTATTGACTTTTTTTAGCACCACTCCCGGACTATGGAACAAGGATTTGAAGCTGATAACTTCAAGAAGAGGCATGTAAATATTTTGCGAGAATGGCACCGGATGGAGTCTTTGTACCAGGAGAATGGCCAGGGTTGATGAAGTAATTCCAGCAAATTTTGTGACGACGACGACGACAGACGACGACTTGATCAGGCCATGGATGATGCTGGCACCACCGGATAGAATCAGTGCCGTAGACACGTGCATTAGTATTAGCTCCAACAAGATGCCGACATCTGGGGGGATGGGGAAGATAATAAGCTACAGACATACTCCGTACTCTGTTCAGAGTATTTTCGCTGTTGATATGGCGGGGCAGAAAGTCGGCTCGGAAAGTTCGGCGTTGGGCCTTGGAGGTTTGGTTGGCATAGCTGGTTTGCAGCCTGTGATTCGCGAAATCGGGGGGTGAGAGCTTCCACCTCGGCGGTGTGATCGTGAGGGCAAGCAAGCCTAGCTAGCTCGCAAAGATTGCCGCCGTCGGGGCCACGGGCTGCAGAGCACGAGAATTGACGGAACGCTAGCTTATCTCTGCCCCCTATATCGGGTGCTGATTATTCATTGCGGTGGTCGCGATTATTAACGAAAACACCACTAACTAACTACCAGCAACCAGAACCACCAACCCTCGCCTGTCTCGCCTGTCTCTTCGTCTCTCTCTTTCTCCGTCTCTCTCTTTTACCTCTCTTCCCTTCTCCCTCTTCTCTCCCCGCAGACAACCAATTCCACAGCTGGCAGAAGAGACAGAGATCAAGAGAGTGGTCAATCGGACATATTATATCTTTTCCCATCTCCCGTCAATATCTGCCAGCTAGTTCCGTCCAGCCATCCTCCGTCGTTGAAAATCCGCCCAGCCCTGATCGAAGCATCCATCAAGTTACCACTCAATCCTCTCAACTTCAGCTAACTTACCATGCGTGCTTCATCCCTTCTGCAGCAAGCAGCCGCTGCCAGAGCTCCGCTGATAAAGTTCATTGGAAAACGCTCTGTTCCCAGTATGTTCTCCGCCCGAAGAAGGAAGCAGACGGAGGAGATCAAAGCCCGCTCCTCCGACGTCGAAACTTGGAAAAAGAGGAAGAAAGAAGAAAGAAACTAACCTGGGTGCTCTCACTAGAATCCATTGACCGCTCTCCCCGCGTTCATCCCGCCTCCCCTACTCCCGAACTACCCGAATCGTTCGTGAAATACAGAGCCAAGGCCCAGCAGCATGGCCCGCTGAACCACTCGGCTCAAACGAACGGAATCTACGGCGGTGCCATTGGAGGCCAACCGGGTGCATCTCTTGGGCCCGTGGAGCCCAAAAAGGGCGAATACTTCGACCGAAACGAGCTGCCTGAAAGATTCAGACGCCTGACCTGGTCGCAGGAAGAAATTGATGCTGTCGAGACCGGCGGCGCTAGCTTGTTTGCATGAATGTATGGAGCTACAACGGATGATATATTATTATTATTGTCTTTCCTATATATGAATGCTACTAGGACACTCGCGGTTCCTCTGGCCGTCCCAGAGGCGCTAGAAGACCGCGAGCATCATCCCACTAGGCTGGTCCTCGGCATTGGGCAGTCGACAATGTCGCCGTCCTCGATACCCGCTATATCACATCTCTCTTCTCATCCTCATCGAGTCGCCGCTGTTGTATCACCAATTTTCGCTGGTATGGGTATTGCAAGTTGGTTTTTCTCGCGGTATCATAGGTTATGGGGAGCATGGAATAATACGACTCAGTTCTTCTTCTTGCTACTGCTGCTATCTTGTCATTTACCGAGGGGCGTTGTTGGTCTGTTTGTCATCAAATATCACAATTTTGTCAATATTTTCTTCGGGATGTTAAGGGACCAATTCTGTTATGAACACTGTTTTGGTAGGCCAGGTTCTTCTCTCCTGCAATTACATTCCTTGTCAGATAAGGTGTACAGTACTATCTGCTCAGCCATTATTACAACTACTGTTTCCTTTAAACCTACTATTGTTACTCCTTCGAATATTTATTCCGGGATGACCACAAGCAAGTAGCAGACGGACGTAGCTTGCCTCTAGAGGGGGGCAAAAAAGAAAACAGAAGAAAAGAAGCGACCAGGGAAAACCTTCTCCCGCACCACCAATTCGACATCATTGAACCGGCCTATCCTATGCAGCCCTAGCAAGCTCGGAAGCACAGCTTCAGCAAATGACCGTCGCAGAAAAATAGTCAATCCCCCCCAACCTCTCCGAATCCAGAATCTCAACATCGACCTCAACAATAAGTGATTTGCGCAAAGTTGAACACCAAGCACCACACCCTCCCTTTCTCTAGCACCTCCCCCTCCCTTAGACCCCCACAAATAACTTGCATCCAATCACACAAAACTCATGTTAAACCAATCAAGAAAACCACAATGCCACCCGTCCACGGCGGCGCGATAACGGTGAGGGAGACGAATGAAATCGGCGCAACAACAGCGACATACATCTACTCTACAACACCGGAGCCAATCCAACTGCCCACCCCGGGTTCTTCTGAGAATGACAGTATTCGCCGTGAAAGGCGGAGAGTAGATATTGTTGTAGGTTTATATATATACTTTGTCTTTTTCCAACTTACAGAGTTATCGTTTGTTTTCTTTCTTCCACTTTCTATTTCGAACGTGTACTGTGCTGGAAATGTCCCGAGTATGCATCTGATATGCATACGTCCATTGTTTCGCATGCATTTCCGCTTCGGACTATATCTATCCATGAGAACATTAGGCCCTGCGTAATGCCCTGCATCCTTTCCCCACACCAAAATTGCTCTAACTAACCCTCTTCCTCCCGCAATCATTGTGGCGGTCTGGCCTGTGTCCGGGGCCGTAAGATACTTACATCCATACCAAGATATCCATCACATCCCAGCGCCCAGTTAGGAAATATCTAACCTCACCACCAGAGCCGCATGCCTCTCCTCTCATCTCATCTCTTACCATATCACTTGCTAACCTTTATATATCTATCTAACCCCTTAGCCGCCTTCACGAAAGGAATCATTGTCTTCTCTCACGTCGCTGTTGAATGTTTTTCTACCGGTGGGATACCCACATAGTGTCAGCGATGACTATCTAGAGTGAGCTGCTGTTGCCCTTTCTTCTTTACAGCCACGTTCAAAGCTCCTTGTTTCTTTTCCTGTTTCGTTTTGTTTGGCGGTCTCGTGTTTTACAAAGGAGCGAGTAGTTGTCCCCCTATTTTCACTCGACGGAATGACCTATCTCCATTTTGTCTCTTGTTTCTCACATGCTGTTGGAGGCCGAAGCTGACTAGTTCCACCTATGAACATCTACCTTCTCAAGGTATCAAATATATGTATGTGTGCGACCACTATCATGTTATAAAAATGACTCAGATCTGACCACATAGCTGTACAGGATTCCCTGCAAGCGTTCTCAAGCTCGATTGCTGGACTATTGGCATCCCGGGCTGTATTACAAGGTATTGTTCCTCTCGAGGTACACGATCCATCAAAATATCAAAATATCAAAAACTAATATTTCCGTCAATTTTTATTAGGCGTTGGAGTAGGAGATGCATCCGCATCCCCGACAGTAGCCTTGCTACATAGCGTCCTGCATGACAGCATGGGCAGGATAGCAACAATACTCTTCGCCCATCGTCTTGGGACGTCTCTCGAGCCCGAATGCAAGATGTATAGGCTTGCTGCTGACGTTCTCAATGACTCAGCGATGGTCTTTGATTGCCTCTCGCCAGCGTTTCCGAAGCACCTGAGAATTGTGGTTTTGGCTTGCTCGAGTGTTTTGAGAGCGCTGTGTGGGGTGGCTGCTGGGAGTTCAAAGGCGAGTTTGAGTAGCCATTTTGCGAGATGGGGGAATTTGGGGGAATTGAATGCTGTGAGTTGTTTCCAGCGTGCTAATTCTATTCTTCTGGGGGAATACATACGGGGAAATATGGGCCTGTCCCGTTTACGGTTCCTCCTACATTTGTTCTAGTGCTAACGAAAAGTTCCAGAAAGATTCAAGCCAAGAAACAGTAATATCGCTCTTAGGAATGCTGGTAAGTAGATAGCCCATACAACTAAGGTCATTGATTGCTCCTTATAGCTAATTGGCACGATTACAGTGCGGAAGCCTCGTTGTCTCACGCGTCTCCACCCCCTTTGCAACATGGGCAACTCTCTTATTTCTCCTCCTAGTCCATCTGTCGACAAACTACGCCGCAGTGCGCTCAGTTAACATGACCACTTTGAACCGCCAACGAGCCAACATCGTCTTCTCAACTCTCTTCGAAGACGGCCGCGTTCTCACGCCAAAACAAGCATCCAAATGCGAAAGGATATTCGAGCGCGATGGGGTTCTCCGCTGGAAAGCATCCGCAGCGACCCTGGGGTCCTGTCGGATAGGTGTTTCTTTCCAGGAGCTACTGTGTGGTTCTCGGGGCCGAGTAAATTCCATTCGTGACATCAACATTGATATCCGGAGGCTTCTGCATCTGTTTCGAGAGGAGGAATACATCCTGTGGTTCAACTCCAGCGATAAAGGGGGAACTATCGTCTTGAAGAATAGTGTGACACCTCTATCACAGCTCAAGGCCTGGAGTCATGCCCTGATGGTTGCGAAGCGCATGGCGGACCTGAGAGAAGGGGCTGGTAGTTTGTCTGGGAAGGAAGGCAATGGAGAAAAATCTTCACGGCGAGACCAGCAGAGGAATAAGGATGATTCTATCGCCAACCTAACCGACCCAGATACCATATTCTCGATTCTTGAGTCCACGCTCCATAGCCATTCTACAAGCTTCAACGGCCAGGTAGCAATGTTAAAAGATGCTGGATGGGACGTTGACACTCCCTCCCTGGAAACCAGGCCAGCCAGGAGGTTTCAGATCGTGGAGTGAAAGTATACTTCAATTCTTTTTTTCTTCCTGGAACCTGTCTCGTGCGATCTAATTGTCTCCTATCTCATATACGTGATTTTTCTCAAGTGTCTCGATGATGACATCGTTTTTCCGGGGTTCAGACCAACATGGCCACCTCATCTCGATGAGATGACAGGGATCATCATGTTTCTAGAGGCCATCGTGTTCTCACCCCCAGCGCACGTCTGGAAATAAATACACTGAACTTAAAAATACAGATACCATTCCAATATTTATGAAGGTTATGAGAAGAAAAAATGGGTTCCATCGATGAGAAAACTGAACCTCCACTGTTTACAAAAAGCCCCCAACCGAATGTCATAAATCCCTAATTGTCCAGGGACCTTCACACTTCACATGATATAATATCCCACAACTCCACCACTACTACCACCACCCACGTCCTCGTATTAATAATAACATCATTCCCGCCAGAGACAAGACCAGACCAGACCAGACCAGGCAGCTACAAAGGCAACCACGCACCCCACAGGGCGCAAACCTTCCAAGGAAGACCCTTTAAACTGGCCGAATAATCATTCGTTCATCGTTCATCGTTCATGGAAAGAAACATTTGATAACCAACCCCACCCCGGAAGATTCCGCTTGGAGTGTCAATTAAAGCCAGAATTGGAGACAAAAAAAAAAAAAAAAAGCCGAACCCAGCCTCTATCAAAATCGAAGCCCGCCATCAAGATTTGCAAAGAGGCGCTGAACTGGGGGTGTGCAGTTTCAATGTGTGATGTGTATATGCTGTGTTCATCTCCCCAGGAAATTTTGTAAACTGCGGGAAGTAAGCATGATTGTTGTCTGTGCTTGCTTGCTTGAAATTAATTTGAAAGTTCTTCTTCTACCTATCTATGTAAGTACTCTCCTAAGAAGCTTTTGGTCTTTTCATCATTCTTAAATTTTAATAATTTTCTTTTGTTGATTTATTTTATTTTGATTATTATTTTGTTTCTCCTACCCCCCTCTATCTCGCTTTCTTTGCATGAGTTCTCAAGTTTGAGAGAGCAAGAAGGGGCCAGAATAGCAGGTATATATATAATGTAGAATCAAAAGGAAATAATCACCTCAATGATATCGAAATAAACCGTAATAAAATAATAGTTGTTCATGAAAAGTAGTTAACACTGTTCGAAACAAAAAGGAGGAGGAAATTGAATATCTATTCTAACTTTCGTGACATCTGAAAGCACAATCGGAAAAACAACAACAAAAAAGCAAAAATAGAAGAAGATTGGGAGAATGAGAGATATAGAAAGAAAATAGAAAGAAAATACTCAGGTATTTCATTAAACCTAGGTAGATTCAGCCCAAAGTCACAGGCCTTACCCACCACATACAGGTTAGATAGGTTAGATACGAGGAGAAAACTGAATATAGGTTCAAGTTGAGACTGTAGAAGGGCAAGGGGGGAAAAAATGTAAGAATGAAATTCGCATGCTATAAAATTACCATTAATGCAAGTAATGGGTATACATGCCACACAAACACGCATACACACAAAACTAAAAATAAAAAATAAAAATAAAACCGGGAAGAACGGGAGAAAGAAAAACCGGCCGTGTTTAAAATGCAATAGAACCAAAAAAGAAAAACTAGATATGCGGAATATGGGGGAGGAAGAAAATGGCTGATAACATGCTGATGAGGAAGCCACACTGGCACATACACGCGTAGAGAAATTGTTTTGGGGGTTGGGGGAGAGTATTGTCGAGATAAGTGCAGAGATGAGGTGAAGGTATAGTTGGCGTGTCTGTGTCTGTAGGTGTGGATGAAGTTATGTCGTGAGGTGAGAGGCTAGGGGCCTGGGAGAATGCTTCATGAATGCTTCATATGCAACGCTCATATATGTCGGGTAGTGGTGGTCATGGTAGTAGTAATATCATCCAAAATGAAAAGGGGAGACGTGGGATCGAGCAAGAAAGGGCTGGATACTACTCCAATAATCTATTCCTCTTCAGGCGCAGGGAACCGGCCATCCCTCGACCCGGGGCCGCCCCCTGGCCTCTTTTTCCAACCAAGTTTCAAACCCATCTTCTTCCAAGCATTTTCCGGTCTTGTCTTGGAGCTTTGTCCCTGTCCGTGCCCCTGGTCGCCATAATGCAAACCCATATCGCTGAATGGTGGCGTGGTTGGCGGAGTCATCGGTTCACCAGCACCAGGGCTGGATGTCATGCTTCCGGAATCATCAGTGAGGTTGGTGGATCCGGAGTCACCGCTGGTGGTTGGGGAATGGGTCTGGCCCGAACTTCGAGATTCTGACGACCAGCCCGCCGACGTGTGGGACTGTAGGGCGTACCCTGCCATGGGCGAACGTGGCGAGGCAAATGACGATTGAGGTGAGAGTTTCCGGCGCATGGAAGTATGGCGGCCCATTTGGGAATCATCCTGTGCCGTTGATTCGTCGAAGGGTGAATATGACGACGATATTGGAGGTGGACTTTGGCTTTTAAGGAAAGGAATGAATATGGACTCTTCCATTAGATCTCGCATACGTTTGACAGCGGAATCTAGTGTTTCTGGTCGAGGCGGTGTGGGAGAGTTAGAATGGTTCAGGAGGTCGTCTCTGACCTCACTTGATACGTTGATCTCGCGTGGTGATGCGGGAACGATGTATGCTGTTAATATCCTCTGGAAGAGCATACGGAGATGTTGCGTTCGAGTAGGGTCTGCATAATACGTGTCGCGATATCGCTTCGCTTCCATGGTGAATTCTAGTGTCTCTAAACAGTGGTTCTGGGAAAGGAAAGCCATGAAGGCAGAGAGTGTGTAGGGAGGTGGTGAGGTGCCGGCTAATACATCATCCAGGGTAGGTCGAGCACCGGAGTGAGGGATAGCAAGACTGAGCGGCCTGGAACCCGACTGCCAGCGTTCCATCGTGTTATCGTCGTCCGAGTCGCAATCCGAGTAATCAGGGGACTGTTGAGGTGTAGAGTCAGGAGTGAGGGACCGGAATAAGAGGGCAGAGTATCGCGAGGTGCCCGCAATCATTGCGCCCAGTGGACAACAGAGCCCAGTCTGCTTCCAATTCCTTCGAGCCTGTTTCCGGCCTCTTTTCCCCGCTAGGCTTCCAACCCTTGTTTCCAGCCCTTCTGCTGTTGTCGCCGTTGTTGTTGGTGCTGCTACGAGCTGAGACGTTTTGTTTAGTCTGCGCAACGGTGCGTTCAACGCCAACACTACCCCGTCGTCCCAGGAGTGCTTGACAACCTTCCTTGACGAATCCAAGATTAGGGTACCTTTCTTCTTCTACTTCTTTTTCTTCTTCTTCTCCTTTGTTTTTATTTTCCTGCTCTATTCTATCCCCAAGGGTACCTAGTCGAGGCTGGCAGACCCAGGGAACCAAGCAGCCGGGGGGATCTTTGGAGTCCTTTATTTTGTTGTAGGTACACCAATACAAATGGGGAAAGATACCCGGTTAACAACCACTGAATTTGCGTGGATATCCAGGAACAAATTAACTCCGTCGAAGATAAGGAAGGTTAAGGATTATCCAACGGAACGCTCATGAACGCACGCACACACACAAGGCCAACAGCACACAAGGTCAACCCAGTGTTGGTTCTTCGAGCTGAATGGCAGACTGAAATTGTCGTCGAGGAGGGCAGAAACGACTGATATTTATATTAGATTAGAATGCATTAATTATCCTGCGCCTTGAACAGGGAAATTACCAAGAGAAAGAAGATGGCAATAGTAGTTGGGACAGCACACTGGGTGGTGATGGTATGAATTAAATAATAGACGACGTCCACAGGGTACAGAAACTGTGTGGGGAAGAGAGAGAGAGAGAGAGAGAGAGAGAGAGAGTGTGTGTGTGTGTGTGAAGAGAAAGCCAAACAGTTGGCGTACAGAGTAAATAGAGGAGAGAGAGAGGGAGAGAGAAAGAAAGAAGACGAGAAGGAAAAGAAGATAAGGATATATGTATGTCTCTGTGTGGGTGAGGAGGAGAAGGAAAGAAGAAGTAGTTGAGTAGAAGTAGAAGAAGAAGAAGAAGAAGAAGAAGAAGAAGAAGAGGAAGAAGAGGGAGAGGAAGAGTCCTGAGTAACTTACAAGATAGTCTGCTGCAACACATCACATCAAACCGCGTTGTTCTTCCTGTTCCTGCTCTCTCTCTCTCTCTCTCTTTTCTTCTTCTCCTCGTCTTGTTCTCGCTGCTGGCAGTTGGTTTCCCTGCTACTGTTGGTTGGCGTGGACAGGGATCCATACCGAGTATTACAGGGGTTCGGTAATTATTTTCTTCTAGAATATTACTCCGTCACACCGTACGGAGTACCCCGTATCGTCAAGGCGCCGATCTCGTCCGCCGATTACGTATGGCCTGCGTAACGATGCTCTGGTCGGCGGTCCCTTGCCAAATTCTCCTGACTCAATCACCCAGTATCTTATCATTACCGTGTACGTATTTAATCTGTACATGTACTGTACGTATCTATAGGTGTGTATCCCATACAGCAAACGGCCCCTGGCATGTTTCGCCTTTCGATTCGGTAATGTACTGTACCAAAATATCAGACCGAACCTTAGAGATGGGAAAGATAGATTCACTCCACCCCGGGTTCGTTCCCATCTCATCCATGGAAAATTCGTGGTTCCCTGCCGGCAGTCGAGCCGCAAAAACAACCTTGGGACAGGAAAAAAAAGAAAGAAAGAAAGAAAGAAAAAAAAAGTCAAGCCGTGCTCCAGCAACCCAAAAGGCCAGTTGCTCGAGTTTCTCTCCCGCGTGGCGGCGGGCTTTATGCTTGCCAAGGAAATCTTGTATCTTCCCCTTCCCATCTAAAAGTCACCCACACTAATCACGTCATACACCTCATCTGTACCTAGCATCGCCGCACTAATCTACTCAAATGCAAAAGTCTGACTAGGGTGTATAATTTTAGAGGCGTAGTTCGACTGGAAGTTGTAATGTACCGCCGCGAAGAGAAAAAATAAAACCGTACGCCCCGCGTGGCGACAGCCAGGTCTTCCAGAACAACTACCTTTATCCGACAAATCGCAAGAATAGGGGATAAGATAGAAAGGGCGATTGAAATGGCGAATCGCCGCTTTTCATCATGACATGCAGGTTGTTAGACTCATAAAACCTCTTGGGCAGACAACGCACTGCCTAGGCTGATGGGGCAAAGGGGTAGTTGATCTCTGCAAGTATCCAATCACTAATAAAAAATGATATCCATTTGAACAAACTTTCAATTGATATTCCAACAATTAAATACATGCCTCAACCTCCAAATAATGTTTCTATCCCAGGCAAATACGAAATCTGCTGAAAATTGTGAGAAAAATAAAACCTTATATAAAATACTAGGAGAAATACCAGAACAATACCAAGGTAAGCCCGTCAACACGGAGAAAAGAAAACAGAAAACCCTTGGAAATTACTGCCATGGTCCAGTGCCCAGAAAGAGGGCTGAACAATGACAGTACCAGGCAAATACAAGAGATCCACGATTAGCGCAAGGTCTATCTGCAAACCAAGCGGGGGGTTTTGCCCGCCACTTTGGTGTCGTTGGTTGTTTGTGTTGACGCCCCCCTCGCCGCTTTCTTCGCTGGTTCTGCGGTGTTCTTTTTAAGTGGGGAGGAACCCAGTTAGCCAGTTAGCTGCCCACAATCTCTAGTATTTACCGCCCGTCGCGTCGGGGAGGATGGTCTCTGGGTCTCTGAGTCTCTGAGGGGTCTGTGGCGTGCAGGCTGTACGCAGTAGGCGGTAGGGTAGGGGGGTTGACTGAAGCCTAATCGTCGATAAGTTGAACAACTACCGACAAGCCAAGAACAAGGCAATAATACAAGCGCCAGACTAACTGATCACCATGAATCACGGAGACACACATATGGAGAACTGTACTGGGAATTTTGATGATTACGGGATCAATAGCTGGAGATTATCTTACAAGAAGCTTTTTGCGACACTCATGCCAGATCATATCAATCTAGGTTATCCTCAAGGATTATTTGGCGAGTCAGCAAAAAATCATCACGTCACCCTCGTCATCGGCCTTTCAATTGTCAAACCAGGTAGAAAGAGAGAAGAAGAAAGGAAAAAAAAAAAAAAAAAAAAAAAAAAAAAAAAAAAAAAAAAAAAAAAAAAAAAAAAGAGTGGGGTGTGTATCCGCAAGGCACTCCTCTCATTAAATGAGCCGACTAGTTTCGGGGCCTGATCAGGTGGTCAATCAAAAAGTTCGCAAAAAGCAAAAACTCCACCGTTCCCCCCAACCACTCAAAATGGAGCAAAAAAAAAAAAAAAAAGAAAAGAAAAAAAAAAAAAAAGAAAAAAAAAAAAGAAAGAAAGAAGAAAGAAACCCGATAAGTTTTAGCCTCTTTGCCTAGAACTTGCTTTTGCCTTTCAACCTCTCACGCCGAACATCCATGACATGACGGACGGGGGGATCTGGCCCCTCCTCCCTCCCTCGTGAATAGCTGATTTATTTACTCTATATACTACTAACTATTTCCGTACGTGCATGTATGAGCGTTGAAAGTGGGAGGAGATGAGGGAAGGAAGTCTACTTATTTTTGGTGGAATACGTTTTTCAAGACCCCTCTCTGGCCCCTTCCAAGTTCTCACGACTTTAACGGTACAAGTTACTGTGAAAGAAAGGAGAGCTCTGAAGGAATATCCCATGATCCATGTCTAGATAATGTCTAGATGTCTAGGCTCTACAGGCATACAATCAACAAATTTGTCCTGCTCACAGAGGAAATAATAGACAGACAGATTTTGCAAGGCTCAGAGCATGGAAAAGTTACCAATCACCGGCCCCGAGCGGCCGTGTCAAGAGCCTCCACCGATCGGTGCAATCTTCACAGCTTGATTATTCTTACATCTCTATGATAACAAACTCCTGCAGCATATCAATAATCAGAAGGCGATTTCTCAGTCATATATATATGTCTCTTGAGTGAAGCCTGTCATTCATAGACTGACTATGTAGTATGTCATAGATCTAAAGCAGCTACTTTCATAAATTGATAAAATATCTTAATGCACACGAGCCTCTGATTGATTGATTGATTGATTGATTATATCTTTTAGTTGATGTCTGCATCCCGTAAGGGCGCTATGCAACTGGTCTCGATCTAGCCTAATTAGGTATCTTAAGCGGGGCCCGGCAGGGCCTCACATGCTGTCACACAAATATAGTCCTCAACACCTTGACATCACAAAGTCAAACAACTAGTATAAACAGTGTAAACAGTGCAAACAGTATAAACAGTACAAATAAGTCAATAAATAAACAGATAAGACACTCTGTGAAGGGTTATCAACTAGTATTTGAGTATAGATTTAAGTTACTCTTATAGAGATATAAAGAAGTTTCTATACTATTCAGATCTTCAGATTCTAAAAGTCTTTATCTGAAGCTGAGTAGATCTGTAGTATTGAAGATAGTCTGTATAATTAAGATTTCTTCTCTATATCAGACTCTGTTGAGTTGTTTATATTAATAATATAATAGAATTGAATAAGCAGTTCAGTCTTGTAAAGAAATTGTATAGTCTTCTTAATCTCTGTTAGTGTAATCAGTACTCTATTCAGATATAGTGAGATTAATCTTTCAGCTGTTAAAATACTTCTACAGAGTATACTGTAATTAAAGTACTTAAATAGAATATATTGAATGATTTGTCTTTTCTCTTCTAAGTATGTATAGTGTGAGTCTTCAACTTTCTTAATAGAGTGAAGATACTCAGACAGATGTATCTTGCCTGTTCTCATCTATGTAAGTATAGAACTTAGATGTCTTGACAGACTTTTATAATATTTAAGTATCTTCTTTATTAATTGTCAATATAGTCTCTTTAATACTGTTTTATAAGATAATGCTTATTATCTCTCTTCTTATCTTGTCTTTAGTTAATATATAATCACTGTCTTTCTCATCACTACTAGAAGATATAATGTCAGAGTTAGAAGAGATTCTGACTTATTATATTATGTAGCGGGCTGCGCCTGATCAATTATATAGACTATTCTATTACACTTCACAGATTTCAATCACTTCATTCTTGAATATATATGCTCCGATTCTCAGCCATTCTTGATCACTGATTCTCAGTCATCATAAATGCATATACTTCAATTCTCAGCCATTCTCAATCACTGATTCTCAGTCACTATGAACATGCATATATTCTTTCACTCTGAAGCTTCACTGTGTATATCATCATATACATGTATAAATATTCATCTCAATCACTGATTCTTGCACTTTCTCTTTCTTTTCTTCTTTAATGTTTTTATCTTTATTATATAAGATCTATCAATATAATATCAATCTATTCAGCATAGATTTCTTACACTATAAAAACATTCATTGTCTTCTTATTAGAAAATAATTATTCACATATTATCTTCTTATTAGAAATGATTATTTATTAAGAGATATCTGAACATGTAATGATATGTAAGAAATAGAGAAACAGTTAAATAGTTAAGCAGACACTGAGTTCTTAGATAGTTCTTAGATAGAAGCTTGCTCATCAGTTACTCTGATTCTGTAACAAGATCTTATAAAGAGAGTAAGATCTTATAAGAGAATGTCAGTAAAAGACCTGAGAGTTCTGACACTCAGATGTATGAGATATTTATATGATTACATATCTGATAATTGATACAATCATGTCTAACAATAATATGAAACTCTCAAATGTAAGTATAGATACAATGCTACAGTAACTCTGAGCAATGTTGAAATTACAACAGCAACAGATAGCAGACATGCATATGACTTAACAACTTCAATATGAAGAGATTCAATGATTAACTCACACAATTTCAACATCTACAGAATTAAATACAAAAGTGCTGAAAGAACACTTAGATACTTCTATATATTTCAATACTTTCAATCTCACTCTCTACTCATCATGAAGAATGAAAATGCTTGTGAAACTGAGTGTAGATGAAGATTTCATCAGTTCATTAATCAATCAAGATTAATATATCAATGAATGATTGAATAATTGTGTGAAACAGAAGTTTTATTCATGAATAAAAGCATGTAAATCAGTGTTGCAAACACCTGACAACATCATGAGACATCTTGATATTCTGTTTCAAGACACTGCTATGCAATAGAAAGTATTAAATTGATTACAGAGCATCTGACAGAGAAACACTTCTCTTACAACATTTATTCCTGACTTTGACATCAAGATCTTAGAAGCAGATAATCAATCTTGAGAGAATTAAATGAAGATTAGCATGCTTAAGAAGACATTAACTTTCAAACTCTTACAGACTCTTATAAGTATAAATGAAGACTCAACTTATGAAGGCTTCTGCACACAGCTCTGAACATTGAACAATCATCTTATCAAGCTCAAGAGTATACAGAACAGTGATAGAAGATATTACATTCACATATCTGCACTGAGAAATAATTCAGTCACTCATACACTCATACTGAAGAACAATGATGCAGATGCCATGAACTAAATAGATTTAAATATCTATACATAAGCAAGAGTTTTCACTGTTTGAACAGGCTTCTGAGTCCCTGAGATTACTTCTGAAGAAGTCATCAATTGACATTAACATAAAGTGTGCATCAACTGTAATCAATCAGAACACCTTGCTTTCAACTGCTGATCAATCTATGTGTCTTTACAATTGAGAGAAAGATCAGTGTCTTCTTATTTAAAGAATGAATCAGTGCCTGTTCATATCAATCACATTGCAGTGAAGAAAGATTCAGAAGATAACTATAAGAATACTCTGATAAAACAGAGAAAAGATTAGTTTCTGTTCAAATTTACAAACAGAAGCTTGAAGAGATTGAACAATAATAATTTAAAGAGAAAATGACAATGAATGCAATCCTTGTATCTACTGTGATTGATAACATGTATAATATGAAAGTCATGATAGACAGCGGTCTATGTCACTATGCAATGATAAAATCTTCAGTTGTAAGATGTCATAACCTTCAGTGTATCTCTCTATCAAAACTCTCACTTCTCACAGAATTTGATAATTTAAAAGACATTTGTATCCGTTACATGATGAAGTTGATCATAGATATGAGAGAATATCAATGTGAAGATGCCTACACATATGAAGTTAATAATCTTGATTATAATCTTATATTAGAACTTGTCTGACTATCTGAACAAGACATCTTGTTAAATACTTAAAACAGAAGCTTGATATTCCCTAACAATAATAGAGTTCAGAAAGATGACATTCACAAGATCATGAATCTGACACAGATCTCTGTCAACATGTATGAAATACTCTGAAAAAGAAGTTACTGATAGTAGAATCATATAACAATCTATTTCATCAGTCTAACTGATATTAAAAAGACTCTAGAAAAGTTATCCTGTGTTACAATAACAGATTCTTATATAGAACTCCCTCACTCTGAACTCTTATACACTCAGATAATACAAGAGATGCATGATTTGTATATAATCAGTTATTCAGACTGTGAATAACTGTATAGAATAATCTTCTGAGAGTTCTATTAATCTGAGATATTAAACAGCATCAGACACTTCATTCAAAACTGCAATTATCTATAAGATAATAGACATGATCTTCTTCTACATGCAGAGGTCACTATCAACAGTTGAGATGCTGTTTCAACAGATGTAAGCCTGTTCTTTCTTACACACAGATATCACATGAAAGTGTTGAATCTTCTAGAGATTACACAGTTCATATCAAATCTCTGCAGTCTGATTCAGATCACTAATAATATAGTAACAAAGCTCTGAGATGCTTATGATTGAGCAGAGGCCTTCATGACAACTGTGAAACAAGATTAAGAGAACTGAATCAATGTTCACTGAGATTCTGCAGAATAATATAAGATAGAAGATCTGATATGATAGAATCTTAAGAATATACAAATCACATATTCATCTTGTACACTAGATTATCATCACATCAGATATAAAGTGATAGAAGTTCTAGATAGTCATAACTACTGTCTTAACATATCACCAGAAATTCATGATGTATTTCACACAAGCTTGCTTTGTCATATCATCACTGATCTGTTCTCTTCTCAGCTGATTTCTGACTGACAGCTACTAGGCATCATAGAAGAAGATAATGAGCTTGAGTGAGAGATTGAGAATATTCTTGATAAGAGATTCTGTGGTCACAGCTGATAATATCTTGTGAAATGAGTCAGCTACAATCAACTGACCTGAACTCTGAGTTTCACATTATTTAAAACAGCAGTTCTTGATCAATGAGAACTGCTTCTGAAAAGAAAGAACTAATGTGATGAGCTGCATCTGATCAATTATATAGACTATTTCATTACGCTTCACAGATTTCAATCACTTCATTCTTGAACATGTACACTCTGATTCTCAGTCATTCTCAATCACTGATTCTCAGCTGTCATGAATGTGTACACTCTGATTCTCAGCCATTCTCAATCACTGATCCTCAGCCACTATGAACACGCGTATATTCTTCTGCCTCGAAGCTCCACCGCGTACACTATCATATATGTGTATAAATATTCATCTCAATCACTGATTCTTGCACTTTCTCTTTCTTTCCTTCTTTAACATTTTTATCTTTGTTATATAAGATCTATCAATATAATACTGATCTATTCAGCGTAGGCCTCTTACATATTATAAGTCTGAGATACTCTCTTTTCATTCTGCTGTCTTCAGTCTTCTTCACTGTGTGATTAGTTATCTTATTTTCTGAAACTTCTGAGTATACTGAGATTCATCTGATCTTCATCATACTCTTGAGTTTATTATATATTGTAATAATAAGCTTTAAAATCTTTTGATCTGACTGTCTTACTGATATACTCACTGTCTGTATAGCTGCTTAATTATTGATAAAGATAATACTTCTTCTAAGCAGCTTCTCTGAATTCTCACAGTCTTGAATAATTTAAAGTATTATAAGTATATCATAGAGTTCTTCTATATAGACTATGTATTAAGTGTTCAGTTCTAAGCAGTATATCTTCTCTCTGTCTGTGAATAAGAATATCACTGAGATATCTATACATCTCATTATTTCACTGTTATCAGTGTATATAAGATATACTATACTCAGTGATATCTTATTATACTGATTCATAACAGTTGCAGTGTCAGAGATGATGTATATTTTAATCAGAGTTTATTATAAAGATATTATATATACTGTCTGTATCTTCTGATCTCTCAGATTATAAGAATATAGCTTTTTCTATCTAGCTAGTAAATAATATAGTGATATGTTCAGAGTCTCTGATTCTTCAATAAGAGTGCTCATATCTCTGATTTTTTAATTGCTGCTCAGTCTCAGTACAGCTGTATTACTGAGTATCTTAAGTATTAAATTGTAAGAATAAGTACTCGCAGGCAATTATTCGGGTGTTTGCAGCTTGACATGATATGTACTGTTAACTACTAGAAGTATTTATAATAGAAAGATAAAAATGTAGAAGTTAAATGTATAATAGTATTCAAGCTAAGTTATGAATGATATTTTTAAACTTCAGTCTATATAGTTATATATAGTCAAGAGCTGCTAACTCTATTAATTACATAAGAGATAGAAATAGAGATAAAGAATTTGTAAGAAGTGAGATTTCTTACATATTTTTCTCTCTTTAAGACTTTGTTCACAAAGTCTTTCACTGAGTGACTTTATACAATCAGCTCAGCACTGCAGTGATACTCACTAAAAACTCTTTATATCTATAAAAAAAAACCTCAGTGAGAAAAAATCTCTTATTACTATGAAGAGAAAAGAGTCTGTTACTCAGTTTCTTATTTCATAAGATTCTTTATAATTTACAGATTTTTCTCTAACTATCATACAGATTTATCTTGCATCTTTTATACAGAAGAGTTCTGATTTACTCTTAATCATTTTCATAAAATTCTTATATAATTATTATATAGATTTATCTCACAGATGAATCACTCTCTGTAAGATCATTCTCATTAAAGATAAGTATTTATAAGTTAATCTTTCACTTATTCTTATGAATCATTATTCTTTGACACTGTAGAATTGTAAGAAATTTTTCATTCTTTCATTAACTCTGTAGAATTATAGAATCAATGTATTTACAGTCTGTAATCACTCTTTATAGTTATATAGAAAGATTCAGATCTGTAATTCATAATTACTCTTTATTTACTAGAGTGATCTGACTGTTCTACAGAATCATTCACAGTGTAAACAAATCTCTCTAGAGTAGTATAAATATTTCAGATCTATCTATAAAATCTCATCTTCTTTTCTCTTTTTCTGTAACAGGTCTCATTCTTACAAACTGTAAATATCTTCATTCATCTATGAAGTGTTTTCACTCAGATAACAGAGAGAGAGTGTTTCTAACAATATCTGTATATTGATTCAAGAACTTCTTAAGAATAAAATTTCTTTTAATTTTAACACTCTTATAAATAATATCTGACTGCTACTGAGCTTCTTATAAGTGTCTCTGTGACTAGACTGACCGTGTGACCGTGTCTGAGACCAGGACCAGATTTTTTGATAGTCTCATTATCAATTCGACTGATTCCATTACACGGTTTTAACATTAGATAGTAGTCTCATACTGTCTCAGTGAGACTTACTGTCTACTCTTGTCACATTTTTCAAATAAGATCATGATTTCCCACTTCTCAATTTAAATTATTTTTATTGCTTTAAATGACTTTAAATCTCATTTGAGTGTTATCAAAAAGTGTTACTTTTTAAAAAATTAAAAATAGTCTAAAAAAACATTAAAATGTCTAAAAATAGTAACTTTATGTCAAGAATGAGACTAAATGTGATCAAATAAGATCACTTTCTCATTTTTTTCAAGTCATGGTTCCATTTTAAGATCTGATATATAGTCATTTTACATGTTTTTTTGATAGCCAGTCCCAGCGGGATTCACGCCAAGAAATGTATGAGATCAGATCAAATGAAATCAAACATGAAATTTATAATTTCAGTAGTCAGTCTATCTGTGACTCTTCTGATTGCTTTTTACTGACTGATGAAGCAGAGATATCATCACTTATAATAGTATCTTTATTTCTTTCAGCTCTGTCACTGCATCTGATTTTCAGATCAGTAGTCAACTCTGTATCTCTCTCAGATCAATCTCTGACTTCAAGCAGCACAGTTCTGCTCTTTGCTGTAAGTCTTCTTATAAGTAATTTCTTACAGATTCTAACTAACAGTTCTTATAAAGCTCTTAGTATTATCAGTGTCTTCTACAGCTCTGTAGATCTACAATTATCTTTCTTCTATCTGTATAATCTCTGATTAGATATATACAAATATATCTAGATTCTCTATCAACAGTTCTTATACTGCAGCACATTTTCACAATTCTATTATCAATGAGAGATAAGTTCTCAGATACTCATAAAATTCAGATAATTAAAACAATATAAATACTATGAATTTATAATGAGAGTTAATCTGAGTATATGAGCTCTCTCTCTGTATCTTAATTATTTTCAGACTGAATACTTCAGTATAACTAAAGAAGCAAACACAGCTTTATAAGAGATATCTGATTATATATATAGATGATCAGTTCTTAAGATTCTGCTGCAACTATATACACTCTGATATTCAGCTTCTCTGAAGTCTGTGTATTTTCAGCAGTTTTCATATTAAATGTAATAATTATCTGTACTGCAGATATAATACTCTCTGCTTCTTTAAAGAAGAAAATTAATAGGTATGAGAGAATTGAGTATTACAGATATTAAGAATGTGAATATAAGTTTTCTTTATTTTTTCTTTATTAATCTCTAAATTATGTTTACAAATCTGTTTCTGTTTTCTTATTTTATAGCTTTAATAAGAATATAATTTCTTCTTTCTTTTATATACACTGTGAACTGTTCATCTCAGTAGAAACTCATTATCTTATAGACTAGAGTTTGTAAATGATAGTATTAATATCTTTATTATAATCAGATTCTTAGTAAAGATCACATCATTCTAACTTATCAGAATTCATAGTATAAAAGTCATGTCTTAGCTTTCACAGATATTTTATCTACTCAGATGATTCTTAAGTGAACTCATTTCTCTTATTAGAATACTCTTATCATTCAATCTTGAATCAGAGCTTATAATCTTACTTCTCTGAGTTAATAATTTCTTTAATCTGATATTCTCTTTCACTCTCTAGTACTTTATGAATAGAGTGATAAGTCACAGAATTCTCTTCTAAGAATTTCTTATATTTACAGAGTAAAGAGACATAAAAAACATTATATATCTATAACTCAGATAACAGTTTTAATCTATAGAACTGTGAGTTAATTTTCTTTATAATCTTATAAGACTCTATCTGTAAGAGATTCAGCTTCTTACTAGATCTCTTTATAATAATATTTTCTAGACTCAGTCAGACTTTATTATCTTTCTTAAAACTCTTTATAATATACTTGAAGTCATAGTATCTCTTCTAATACTCTTAGATCTTTCTCAAGAATTTGCAGACTGTCTCTCAGATATTCTGAATTCTCTCAGTCTGTTCACAGATATTACTATACTTTATAGTATACTCTCATGAGTTCATCAAGATCATCTGCAGATAAGTTTCAGTGAGTATCTCAAAGAGAGTTTTATCTGTACTAGTATGCTTTGAGTTATTATATATAAACTCTGTAAGTGATAATTAATACACTCAGTTATTCTGATTATAATTGATTAAGTACTGTAGATACTATTTTAATATACTTATCAGATATTTCATCTGATCATCTGTCTATTGATAAAAAGTCATACTTAAATCTCATGAGATCTGCAGTATAGTTATCAGATCAGATAAGAACTCTTCTATACAGATTAATCTTCTATCTGAGATAATATTTATAGATAACTCATACAACTGAATCATATCACAGATAAAGATATAAGTTAAATTCTTTGACTTTAAGTTCTTATAGATGAGTATAAAGTGTGTTATCTTGATAAAGTGATCTACTATTATCAGCACACTATTAAAGCAGATATTATATATGTTCTTACTTTTAGAGAGACTTATAAGAGTATTTATTTCTAGCTGTTCTCAAGATTTCTGTGAAATGAGTAGAGAAGTAAGTTCTTTATATAGTCTGAACTGTATTATCTATGAATTCTGATAAATAGTATAAGAATTCACTATCTTCTTTATAAGTTCTTATATCTTTGATCAGAAGTACTTTCTTATAAGTAACTTATGAGTTCTAATATCTATAAAATAATCTGCTAGAGAAGAGTTATAATATCTTTTAATAAGTTCTATATATAGAAACTTATTCATAGATATATAAATCTGACTCTCTCTTTATAAGAGATTATTTAAGTCTCTTTAATTCTTTATTTCTGCAGAATTGATCTCTGCTGTAAGCAGTTTCTGAATATACTAAGTATGTTCATTCTTCAGTTGCAGTTCAGATAATCTGAACAAAAGATCTTATAAAGACTTATACTCTGTTTTCTCTTACATCAGATCTTTCACAGCACTTCTCAAAGTCTGCAAACTCTTCAGATTATAGATACTCTCTTCAAGAATTCTTACAGAGATTCTCAGAGTGTTGACTCTCAGTGTTATAAGAAGTAGTTATATAGACTTCTTTTCTCTCTCTTCTTTCTTCTCTCATAGAGAATTAAGAGACTCTTCAGTCAATCTCTTTATAACACTCAGTCTAAGTATTCTGTGAAGCTTTTCTATCTTCTCTAGCTTCTCTATGTTTATTATTCTGATCTTCTTAACATAGTCTGATCTCTAAGAGAATTTATTCACTGAATTCTTAGTTTTCTTGATATATTCTATCTTGAATCAGAACTTACTCAGGCTCTGAGCTCAGTAAATCTGATATTATAAGAGTTTCTTAATTGAAGTAAACTATTATAAGCTGTTATAATCAGTTCTAATAGTAATCACTATCATAAAACTCTTAAAGTAGTGATATTAGTGATGAAAGAATTTCACTATTATAAGAAGCTTCTAATTATAAATATTATAGTTAATCTTCACAGATTATATCTTCTGTGAGAAAAAGATTACTAAAACTCAGTTTTTATTTAACTGTAGTTATAAGACTATTTCTGAGATTATAAAGAAGAAGATATTCATCTCTAATCTGATTAAGAGTAAGAAATTAAAGTGAAACAGTATCACTGTATCTATGAATATTTATTTTAATTTTATAAAGACTCTGTAAGCTTCTGAGATAAGAAAGTTCTTACAGTTCTCTTTTCTTAATAATTTTTTTATTCTTTATTCATGAAATAACTTCTTTTTATTTTCACTCTTCAGCATGTCTGTAAGAGTTAAGAAGATTCTTATAAATATTATAACATGACGGAACCGAAGCAGTGACTAGTCAGCGGTGTTATGTAGAGATAGTTGTTTGAGAAGCTGTATGAGTGAGCTTGACTATCTTGCTTAAATAGTGAGCTCATAGACTACAGAGTTATTACAAGAATATCACAGATATAATACTTAGTATACTAAGAAGATTGTATAAGACATGCAGTAACTCTCATATATATTCTAGTAGAAGAAAAATAAATCACTGACTTCTTTTATAAGAAGTCAGCATCTAGTTATTCTATATAGATAATGAGTAGATACTTTCTCTCATTTCATGAGTGAGAATAGCTGAAGTAATATCTCAGCAGTATCTCACTATTAAGAAAAAGTAATCTACTGATCTTATATAGAAGCAGAGTTCTTATATTTATTAATCAGATCTTTCTATAATATATCTGAATAATGTTATAGAGCAGTTGAAAACCAGTTCAGATAATCTGCAGAATAAATGAAATTATTCACATGAAAGCAATGAGCTGTGTGAAATTATAGCAGAGTCTTGATATGATCAGAGATATGATAATACTCTTCTCTTTAAAAGCATAGTTCTGATACTCTTAAGATTATCAGATTAGAAATTATCTTTGTTGTATAGTAATGATTATTAACTGATTTAACAGCATATATACTGCACATGATATAAAGAAATAGATGAGTTTTTCTGCTAATGAAAAGATCTTTTCTCTTATGAAATATTTTTCTTTTCTCTTTCTCAATTACAACAGTGAGTGTATGAGAGTATCATTCTTGAAGAATAATAAAGGACTTATTCTGACATTTTCTAGTGAGTAAATGTCTTTATGATGTGGCTGTGGCCTCTGTGACTGTTAAGAAAGCCAGGTTGAAGACAGAGACAGTATTAATGAGCCGCGAGAGTATCACTTCTATTGTCACACCTCCTCCCTCTTCTGCATCTCTTGCAGCTGCGGCGGTAGTAGCCGCGCTGTGCAGTGAGGTGTCATTTCTTCTGCTGACTGATGCATCTGTGTCCAGTCTGTTCCCTGCTCCTCTCACTGCTGTTGTGACGCCGCCCTCTCTCTCAGTCAATACAGTGGTGTATGACTCTGTATAGTCATTCAGAGAGAAACCCGGGGAGAGCTTGATTTCAGAGACAGTGACTCTGAGAAGCTCAATCTGTAGTTCCTCTCTCACATGTCTGAGCCCTGCTTGAGATGCTGCTAAGTTGAGTTCACAGAGTCCTGCAGTTTCTTCATCTTCCCTCTGTGAAAAGGCTCTGATACAGTCTCTAATCAGCACTGTCACTTGTCTGTGCTATGCTAAGCAGCTGAAGAAGAGAGAGATTTTATACACTTATCTCTTCTCTTACTTCTATTATTTTTATTACATCTGTAATAATAACTTCTGTCTCTCTATAAGTATTATCTCACAGAAAGATGTTGTATCAGCTCTGATAAGAAGTTTAAATACTTAAGTAGTACAGAGTAAGAATCTTGAAGCTTTAAGTATTAATAGATTCTATTAAGACTGAGAAGATCTCTCTTACTCATCTATAAAAGAAGATAAAAGTGTGAATCTCTGAGATGAAAAAACATCTCAGAATAACTGATCTTAAGAAGAGATTAGTCAGTATCACTGTTGAAAGTACTATAAAGATTAATCACTGATTAAAGAGAATCTCACTTCAATTGAAGCAGATAACTGAGATATTTTATAAGTTAGTAAATTAATATTTTTATATATTTTTTATACTCTTCTATAGCATGCTTCTCTATAGTACTGCAACACTAACTTCTCAGCAGATAAAGATATCAGTACTGAAGACTTTAACAGTGAAGAATGAGTTTGATAAAGATATAATTATTAATAAGTAGACTCTGAGATTCTCTCTTTTTACTTTTTCAGCAGACTGTAGTCTCATTAGAATAGTAGCAGTCTGTAAGTTAATAATAGTAATCTTTTTTATTGATTTCAAATATTTCTTTTCTCTAACTACTTCAGGAATTTTACACTTGTGTAGTCTTATTAAACTTCTAAAAAAATTCTTTGAGAGAAAATAGAAGAAGAGTGTTACAGAGTCTATAAAATACTGACTTATTACTGTGAGATCATCTCTAAAAAACTCTTTAAGAAAAATGAGAAGTCTTAAGCAGTATTTCTTACTTAATATCTCTGATATATAACAGAGTAATCTCTACTAGCTGTCTTATAGTTTATAATCTCTTTCTCAGCATTTTCTAAATACTCAAGCAGTTCTTACAAATTCTCTGATAATGAATAATCTTCTTATTTAATAAGATATTAAAGCTTGCTATAATATATTCACTTATTTAATATTTTCTTCATAAGATATTCAGTATCACTTTTAATCTCAATATTATTCAGCTAAGACAGCTCTGCTCTGAAGTATTACTTATAGAGTTTTAAATAGAAAATGTGAAAAATAGAATGAATTGATTTTAATTCTATAAGTAATTTTAACTCATATATCTGCTTACTTATTACTCTTATTACTGAGAAAGATTCTAGTCACTACTTACTGAGCTTCTTACACAGTCTCATTATCTTGATATTCTTTGTTAAAAGTAGTACTTGATTCTCTATCAAGAACTTCATTAGAAGATGTTTTTAATTATAGTATTTTATCTACTATTTCTGAGTATAATGAATACTTTTCATCATCTTCTCATGAATTTTATTTAAAAGTTTCAATCTTACTTTTACTTCTAATACTGAGAGATACTCTGTTCTCTGTATCTATTTAATATTCTGACTGTCTATTTCTTTCTTTGAAATGTTATCTGTGACATCACTGAGTAATGAAGAATTATATTTATAATAAGTATAGAAAGAAGATATCTTTAAGATTGCATTCTTTATATTATTATATATAAATTCAGTGATCAGAAGATGTTTAAGTCAATCATTCTGATAATATAAATAGAATGCTTAAAGATGCTGTTTTAGTGTCTGATTCAGACATTCAGTCTGATTATCTGTCTGTGAATGAAAAGCAGTACTGAGGAGATATTTTATCATAAGATAATAGTAAAAAGCTGATCAGTATTTACTGATGAAGAGGAATTCTCAATCTGTTATCAATGATTTTGAAGCACTATAATTATGAATGATAATATCTAAAAACAGATCAGTCAATTCAGAGGCTTTAATCTTTTTATAAGTAGAGATATATCTAATCATCTTCATGAAGTAGTTAATAATGATTAAAATTAAGTCATATTCTTTGACTCTTGTCAACTTCAGCAGGTCAACTATGAAATTCATTGATAGATTCTATTATAAGCTCTTTGAAACAGGCAGTGATATCAACTTGCTGTATTACTTATATCACAGAATCTTTATTCTTTGATAGATATTATAAGTCTTAACATACTCTTTGACATCTGTTCAGAGCTTGTCTTAAATATATTTATATTTTAGAAGCTTCTCAGTCTTCTCTAACTTAAAGTACTCTGTATGAGAATTATTATGATGAATTCTTAATAACTTCTAGCACACTGCTCTACTATAAGAGATGAAGACTGAATTATTCAGCAGTAGAAGTTTATATTCTTCTAGTTATCAGTGACTTGATTTCTTAGTAACACTGTCTCACTCAGAGCCTGTCTCTTTCAAGTTCAAATCAGATTCTTTCTTCTTCAACTTCTGAATTTAAGCTGTAGTAGAGATATCTCTCTTCTATAACTTATCAATGAATTTTAAAAGTAGTTGAGTAGAAAGATTGTAGACTGTTTCATTCTTTGTCAATTCAATAATAGTAAGATATAATATAAGAAGCTCATAATCTTCAGTGTCAGTCTTCTGCAGAGATCTAAGTTTTCTTTCATCTTTTATACTGAGTCATGCAGCTGTCTTACTAGTGCTATTCTCAAGCTTCAGAGAACTTCAATTCTCTGCAGTCAGCTTCTTCTGTAGTGATGACAGAGATTCTTTTATAGAATTCTTCTCTGCATTAATGATATTATAATTGAGTCATCTAGACAGTGTGTTGATAAGATTAAGCTGATCTGAACAGTATCAGATATAGAAATCATACTCTGAAAGCAGCTCTGCTCATCTGACTTGATGTTCTATCAAGCTCTTTATTATTAAGAAGTAATGCAGATTTGTATAATCAGTGAGAACTTACACTGAATACTTACTACTCTGAAGATAATGTTATCAGATCTTAAAGAATTTGATAATTACTAACATCTTCTAATTATAAGTATCATATCTTCTCTGTGTGAGTAATAACTTCTTGAAGAAGAAGATCACTGATCTTTATTTACAGCATCTTATAGACTCTGTGAAAAAGCCTTCTCTTATAGACAATTTATTGCCTGTTTTCTCAGAGATGATTATTCTCTGATTCTTTCAACATTGAAAGGCCTCTGATGTCAACTGTGAAAAGATTTCACAGATCTCATTTCTGAATATATCAGTCTCACACTGACTGAGTAACTCAGAGTTAAAGTGATTCAGTATTATAATATCTGTGAAAGCTTGTTTCAATTCTGTAAACACCTGTGCAGCATCTTGAGTGAGAATAAACAGTCTCATTTTTCTGTCTTTCACACTTCTCTTTAACAGATCTGTAAGAGAGATAGTAATCTGTGAATATGTATAGATGAATTATCTGTAGAAATTCACAAATTCTAGAAACATCTGCATCTTACAGTATATTCACAATACTGGCCAGTTCTCAATGACAGAGACTCAGCTCCTGTTCATTGAAATGTCATTCATTTCAATAATATAATCTAAGAAATCAATCTCCTGCATGTAGAATAAGCATTTTTCAGTGTTTATATAGAGTTAATACTGTCTCAAGTGACTTAACACTTCTCAAACATGAGTATCATGTTCTTTCTTCATTTTTGAGAAGATTAGAATGTCATCTAAGTATACTATGTAGAAGACATTGACAAGGCCCTGCAGTGTCTCATTTATATAGATCTGAAAGATGACTGAAGCATTACAAAGATTAAAAGATAAAACAAGATATTCAAAATTGCTGTACTTGATATGAAAAGCTGTTTTTCAAACATCATCTTTGTTAACTCTGATTCTATGATAGATATTCTGTATATCAATCTTTGAGAATATCTTTGCTTCAGATAATCAATCAATCATCTTGTCAATTAATGATAATAAATAGTAATTCTTAATCATCATCTTATTGAGATCTCTGTAGTCTATGCATAGATATAGTCTATCATTCTTCTTGAATATAAAGAGTATAGACATCTCTGCTGAACTCTTTGATAGATATATTCAGTTCTTTGATTGCACTTCTTTAAGATATTTATACAGAACATTCAATTTCTTTATAGACAAGTTGTAAAGAGACCTGTACAGTACTATTGCACTGTCTTCAAGATAAATCTTATATCATATCTTAGTGTCAGAAAACTTCACTGCTTCTCTTTTTGAAAAGACATTCTTATAATCTGTAAAGAGATGTTGTATACATTCATCTTCAATGACAGATACTGCTGTTAATCTTGTTGTAAGAGTGATGACTTCTTCATCTATTCTTAAGTCTTAATCACCTGCTACATAGTATATTAACTCTATCTTTTTCTCAAGATTCTTCTGATGAAACTCTTCAGATTTCTCTATCACTGTCTCTTCATTAGTGAGATGATACTGTCATGTCTGAGTGACTCAGTTAATGAGAGAATTGTTTTCTCTCAATTATAAAAGATTTAAAATGACATTCTCATCTATGATGTTAACTGTATGAAGAAGCAGACTGCTCTTCTTAAAGATTTCTTCTAAGTCTGTGATCACACACTTCACTTAAATTATGCTAAAACAGTGACATTTTATTTCATCAGTAAATTTTACATGATCTGACAGATCTATCTTCTTTCAACTCTTCATCAAAGAAAAGAAATAGAATATGAAGTTATTATCTACTCTGAAGTCAAGTAGATATCTCACTGATATCTTCTCATTCAGAGTATACATTATGATCATAACATGAACTCAGAGATATGAGAATTATCAATTCTTTTCTTTCTCTTCTTTATCTTCTGTGAATATGTTTGTTAGAAGAGAAGTTAACTTTGAGAAGATATCTTTTTAATTTCTTCTCTTCTTCAGCTTCTTACAATCACTGACATAGTAATCATCAGCTTCACAGTTGAAACAGAGATCTTTGTTAAATCTTTTTTAATATTTCTTTACAGTGAGTGAAGAATCAGAATACTTGAAATTCTTCTTTACTTTCTCTGTACTGAAGCTGTCACAGTGCTGTTTAGATCTCATTATTAATTACTTAAAAGAAATCTTATTGATCTTTTTCTCAGAGAATTGATTATTCAAATAGATCTGAGAAGTCAGGTTAACAAGCTCAGTGCAATTAGTTGATGAACTCTGATATTATGATATCATTGTTCACATCTTATGAGTCAGCTTTATAAGATAAAGCTGTATTTTTAATTGATTCAAATCATCAGTTAATTTCTCTTAATATTCTTCAAATCTTGCATTGAAATTGAAAGAATTCTTATCATCTTATTGATATAATAAGTTGAACTGCTGTATCACTGTGAAGCTGCAGTTACAGTGATCTTTGATTTAATTCAGTAGAAACTTCTTGAATTCTTTTCAAATTATAACAGTATTAATATACTCAAGCTCTCTCTTCTTAATGATCTAAGTAGTCATAGAGATGTCTTCAAGAAGGTTGATGATGTATATTACTTATATCTTATGAGTATTATACTGGCTCAGATTAAGGTGGAATTTCTGTTCAAGAGTACAGATTATTATTATTATTATTCTTCAATTATAGATGTATGCAGTCAGAGACTATGACATCTACCTGAGAACTTTAGTTCTCAGGGTTTTTTCTATGTCTGTAAAGTTAACTATTGTACATTCATCAATTTCAGATATGTAAAATCAGAAAATTCCAGCCCAGAATACAAAAACTGTTTACAAATTGCAGTGTTTTAACATCTTTTGATACTTTGAAATCATTTGACAATATCATGACAAAAGAAAAGAGAGAAAGAACACAGTCTCAAAGATAGACACATTAAATAGATAGATAGAAAGAAATTGAAAGAAAAAGATACAGAAAAAGAAAAAGTAAAGAGAGACTATAACAAAACAAATTCTTAAAAGAGAGTGTATAGCTGTTTTAACAGACTATATCTGATTGATTTCCTTCTCTTCATATTCAGATAATTCTGAATTTAGTCATTTTCTTGTAGCTGCTTGAGTTTCTGATAGAAAGTCTATTAAGTATTTAATTCCTGTCTCAGTTGAGAATAAGAATCTCATATTTAATTGATTTAGATCATACTTCTCTTTCAATCTGGCTCTGAAACTATTGTATAATGCACAGTGCATTATAATATACTCAGGATTCTCATTTGTATTGCAGAATGAGCATTCTATTGAGTCAAATCTATCATCAAATCTTTGTATATAAGATTTGAAATAGCCATGTCCTAGTTTCAGCTGTATTATAGATGAGAATATTTTCTTTTTATATTTAATTGAACAAGATTTCCACTTGGGTTTTGTTTCAAATCTTGAATAATGTATACTCTTCTTTTGTTTCTGTCAGCTTTCATTCCACTTATCTAAACAAGATTCTTTTATTTTTCTCTTTATAAAAGACCAGAACATAATTTTTTGAATAGATCTGCTTAATTCTGCACTCTTTTTTGCAGCTGAATCAGCCAATTCATTGCCATGAATATTCATATGAGCAGGAACTCAGTGCAGATGAATTCTCAGCTTTGATGTTCTTCTCTTTTGAATTTTTAAAACAGAGTTTAAGATCAGTTCAAGATTCATTTGATCATTATGAATCTGACTATTTCTAAGTCTTTTTAAAGCAGCTTGACTATCAGAGAATATCCATGTCTCTTTCAAACAATTTCCTCTTTTATGAGATTTTATTTCAATGAGTTTGAAAGCTTTCACTATTGCAAATAGTTCAGCATCAAAGACTTCACATTCAGAGCCTAGATTTCAGAAATCTGAGATAAAATTAATATTATCTTCAGTATAAGCAATGCCTGCGCCTAATCTATTTAAGTTCTTATTTTTTGAGTCATCTGAATAAATCAGAATAGAGTCTTTTATATTAATTGTAGAAATTCTCTTCAAATGTTGTTCATATTCTTTCTCTTTTAATAGTTCACTTATTTGTAAGTCTATAAGAGATTCAAGCTTTTTTCTCCAGAGAGATAACTTCTCATGATCAACTTTTTCAACATTTAAAGAAGAAAATTGATTTTTAATCAGAGAGCATAGTCTGTACAGTTGAGAAGGCATTTTCTTTGAAGAATTATTTTCATTTCAATCAAGAAATCTATTCCAATCCAGTTCATTTTCAGAGTTAATTGATGGAAATGAAGAAGAGACTCTTTCTCTGATTATATGATTTGAGCTCATCTTTACAACTCTCAGAGCATAGTTCATACAGGCCTTTTCAAATCTAATAGTAGAAGGAGGAATTGAAGCTTCAATTTTCATTGCTTTAATAGGAGATGATTTAAATGCTCTCAGAATTCTTCTCAAGACTCTGTTTTGCAGACTTTGAAAGAGTTCAGTGAAATTCCCTTGATTATTTCATCAAACTTGAACTTCATAATCAGCTACTGATGTAATACAGGCTATATATAACTGTCTCATAGCCTGAAAGGATAGACCCCTCTCTGTATTTGATAGTCTGATTATATTGTTCAATAGTCTTTCTGCCTTGACAGTTCTTTGTTGAATGTGATATTTAAAATTCAACTTGGAGTTTAATCATACTTCTAACCATTTGACATTTACACTGGGTTTAATCTCTCTATTTAAAAGAGTTAGAGATAGTTCTTTCTCATTGAATCTAGAAAAGAAATGAATTAACTCAGTTTTATTCATATTAAATTGAATTTGATTGATATCTACTCTAACAAAGATTTTCTTTGCAGCTTCTTCAATTACTTTCAAATTCTCTTTGATAGTTTTTGAGCTGTAGACTAGACCAATATCATCCACATAACTCGGAGATCGCACTATTCTCATATTTCTATTTTTGAATAGATATGCAGTGTATATTGCAAATAAAATGAGTGAGATTGAAGACCTCTGTGATACTTCTATTTTTATCTCAGTCTTGTCTTGTTTCATTTCATCAAAGAAGAGTTGTATAATTCTTTTAGACATAAAACAGTTAACTCATTTTATTAGAGAAAGTGGCAGTTTTAATATCTTCAATGTCTGAATTAACTTTGACTTTGAAACATGATCAAACACTTCTTTTATATCAATAAAAACTGCAGTTGAGACCAGACTCTCATGCTTTGCTATTTGAATATCATGAACAACTGAGAGAACAGTGTCAATTGCAGAACACTGTTTTCTATCTCTCATTTATTCACTGAATAAAAGAGAATCATCTATAGAGCTTATAAAAGATAGTTAAGTAGCTATTATCTTTTCTAAAACCTTTTCTAGGCAGTTCAATAGAGATATTACTCTATATGACTTAGAAATTGAAGTTTTTCTATTAGGTTTTGCAAGAATCACTTCAGTGGCTTCTCTCCAGCATTCAGGATGATATCTATTTTTCAAGAGATTGAAAAAGAGCTCAAAATATTCATTCTTTAAGTAGAAATATGTATTTTGAATAATCAAGTGATTAATTGAATCAGGACCTGCAGCAGTTTTAACAGAACTTGAGAAGATAGCTGACTCTAATTCATCTTGTGTAAGATCAGGCCATTCTCAGTCATTTTCATCAATGTAGTTGAGAAGTGATATATTCTCTTTCTCTGAATCTGAATCTGAATCTGATGAGTTCTGAAAGAGAATTCTCATGAAAGCTTGATATTTTTTCTTAAAAGAGTTTGCTGTATATGATTCATTCTGAAACTCATATTCTAGAGCTGAAAGTTTTGCTACACTTCTTGTTTTAGTATAGTTAAAAGCTTTAAAAACTTCCTTCTCTTGTGCTTCTTCAAGAAATTTATTCCAGCAGTCTGTTTTAGCTCTTTTAATATCTGAAAAATATTCATTTCTAACAGTTTTGAACTCTTCATCAGATATTACATCATTCTTTCAATCTCTTCTAGCAGTAGCTAATTCTTTTCTTTTAGATGAGATATTCTCATTTCATCAAGGTTTTGAATACTCAGAAGATTTTCTTTTTGAAATATTATCTCTAACACTTGTTAGAATGATAGATGTAATAAGCTTCACTCTATTCTCAAGCATTTCATTTGAGATATCTTGACCAGAATTCCAATATAGCTCATTCTGTCTTTCAGATTTTAACAGTTTTATGCTTTCTTCAACTGCTTTTCAATCAGCTTTTTCAAAGTTATACTGATTAGAGAGAAGAGGATTTTCACTCATTTGTTTTTCACTCAGTTCAATATCAAATTGAATAATCTCATGATCTGATCCTGATGTCTCATTTGAATCAATAAATCAGTTTACAAGTCTTCTTTTCATTAGATTTTGTGATATGAATGTTAGATCTATAATAGACTTCTGTTTCATACCTTTTCTAAAGAATGTTTGTTGATCAGACTTATTAATCAAATCTATTGAATACTCAAAGGTTCATTCAATTAGATTATCAGCTCTCACTGCTCTCTTGCATTCTGAATTTCATCAGAGATGATGTGTATTGAAATCTCCTGCAATTATAGAGTTTCTTGATGAAGTTATGTTCAGAAATTCTCTATCAATTGTCCAGATATTATTATTTTTCTTCAATGACTTTTCATTATAGATATTTATGAGCTGTATAGTATCAAACTCATTTTCTTTATCTATAATATCACTCACCAGAATATCAGGGTCAGACATGATATCAAATCTTAGATTAAATTGATATCTTGATCTCTTTCTTTCATAGATCACTACTCTTGACTTTATCTCAGACTTTTGAGGTAAAAAGCAGTAGTAGCTTGAATGAGAAATGATATATTTTTGCTCAGCATCAAAATTCGGCTCCTGAAGCAGTATAAAATCAACTTTTTATTCAAATGCAATTTGAAGACAAGAATAAATACAATTTGAGTTTCTATTCACATTATTTTGAATAAATGTGATTTTTGAAGAGTTTTTAAACTTTTTTTGTTATTTTTGTTGTATATTCATACTAAAAGAGAGTAGAGTAGAATCTAATCACTATCATCAGATAGTAGATTATAACTGTTCTGAAAAGTAGAAATCTCAACTGCTTGCATTATATCTAGTTTATCATCAGAGTCATTTCTCAATTCTCTAATCTTAACAGAAGTTTGAGAATTCAAGTTCTGTTTACATTTAGCTGAAGAGTTGAAGTTTGAAGACTTAGATAGTTGAGAGTTTCTTCTTTTTGAGCTTGCAGTTGTGAGTTTACTGGCTTGACTCTTCTCTTCAGTTCTAGATTGACTTTGAGCTTCATCTTTTCTTCAGTTCTTTTGAGTTCTAGAAGCAAACATACATTCTTTTGAGCTAGATGCATGTTTTTCTTTGCAATTAGAGCACTTAAGCAGAGTATGTTGACAAATTTCACCTCTTTTTGAGCATGTTTCACATTTATGCTCACTAGTTTTGTAATCTCTGGCACAGAATGCACATTTTGAGTCTCTAAAACATGAGATTGCAAAGTGTTCATATCTTTGATAGTTTGAACACTGTGTTTGAGCTTTGAGATTCATTCTTGAGTCTTTGTATTCATGAACTCTCATTTTCAAACCTGCTACTCTTACTTCAGAGATCTTTGACTGTTCAAGTGTTTTTATATATACTAGAACAAAGGCATTTCTCCTGCTTTGTCTGAACTCAATTGAATTTAGTCATACAGGCTTATTATTATTATTATTATTATTATTCTTCCATTATACTCATATGCAAGCGGAGCTTATGATGAGTCCTTGCGTGATGTTAAATACAGGCCAAGTGTTGGTTATACAGGAGGAAATACAGGTGTTGAGACCACACCAAGATAACAAGAACATAGGAAATACAAAGGAGTGACAATTAGGTACATACGATAATAACTTCCCAGCCCAGGAACATAGAGCGATTTATTGGAGCGATTTGTACACCTCTGTATTTATTAGAAACCTGAGGTGCTTGAGTTCCGGATTTAATGTATTCCCTGCGGGTTTCGAACCCACACACCTTGATTTCCCACGCCAAGGCGTTACCGGGTGGCCGCATTAACCATTCGGCCACCGGGGCGTCATACAGGCTTCTTTCTTAGTTGAATGAAGTTGTATTCTTTCAATTCATTTTTGAGAAGTAGCATTCCTTCTTCACAGTTAAAAATTTCAACTGGAATATCATGAAGAATGAATTTGTCTCACTTTTCATCTCTTTCAGATAGAATTATTATGTTTAGCAATGATTCTACTGCTGACTTTCAGAGATTCTCATTCTGAATAAGGAATTCAGCACTGAATTCAGGCATTGTAGTCAGAATAATAGAGTTTTCAAAGAATGATGGCTCAATTGAAGCTATAACTGATTTATGAACTTCAATATCAGTCATCAACTGAGAAAAGAACTGCTGATTAATTTCATTTCTGATTCTGAAAATAAGATTTGAGTTTAGCTTGTTTCTTTGTAGAATGTTCTGATTTGAGACTTTGAGAATGAGTCTTCTATTTCTAGAGATTTGGAAGTTTTTCTCTTTTTGCATTTTCTTTTTCACTTTTCTATGAATAGAGACATGAGCAGTATTCTTCTCAGTTTTCTCAGGATTTTGAGCAGATTTTGAGACAGCAGGTTTAGAGACAGCAGATTCAGCTGCTTGAGCATATGTTTTCTTCTGATTCAAAGAAGAAGAAGAAGTAGGAAGAAAGAAAGAAGAAGAGTAAGATGAAGAGTCAGTGATTGTACTAGGAATTTTCAAGGTTTTTTGAACTGTGTTTGAGATTCTAAGTTTAAACTTGATCATCTTCTGTAGTTGTCTGGCCTGAGCATGAAGAATTAACAGAACTTCTTCATTCATCTCACTCAGACACTGCTTTTCAAGAATCTTGCTTGCTTTTTCAAGTTTCTGTATTTCAAGAACTTGTTGTTTCTCTATTTCTTCTTTCTTTCTTCTCTTCAGAATTTCAATCTCAGAAATAGCATTTGAGAAAGCATCTTTTTCCATATTAACTGAGTATATTTTTGAACTCATTGTTTTCACTCAATGAAAAGTTGATCAGACTGTTTCAATTGAGATATTTCTAAGTCTGTTTTCAATTGAAAAGTTGGTCAGACTGTTTCAAAAGAAGAATAAAAGACTTTTGTGTATAAAACACCTGATTTTTTTCACACTAGTTCAGTAACTAGATTAGATTTTTGAAGAGAATCTAATAAACTAAAATTGATTTTTAAGATAAATCAATAAAATCTTTACAATCTCTTTCTTGAGATACAGTGAGGAAAAGTATGATATCAATTGATAATAAATCAGATGATATGACAGTTTTTGAGAGAAAAACTGACAAAAAATAAATCAATTTTTTGCAGAGAAATTGATTAAAACTATTCAATTTTATTCTAAATCATTCAATTCTTCTCACATAACAAGTGTACAACTCAAATCAGTTAATAAAGAGTGTAAAAAAGAATTAAGTATTAATGAAAGCTCTTCAGTCACTGAAAAAGTAATTCTTACTTAAAAGAATATGAAATTATGACAGAAAACAACTCTGTTTTTAATTCTTTGTAAGAATATTGTATAAAACTCAGAGAAAAACATCTTACTTTTTCAAGAGAAGTAAAAAACTATTTCTAAGATCTTTTTTTTTTGCATTAACTGCTGCAGAAGAATGAGATAGAAACTGCTAAGATATGCACTACTGTATACTCTCTATCAAGACTTTCCCTCTTCAGGGTCTTGATATTATAGAGAATATAAGTCTGTTTCTATATAATAATATAAATATTGCCAGCGGGATGTAGAGGAACTGGTTATTTATATCTTAAAATAGAAGACTTTGTCAATGATTATATCAATATAGAGTTAATTCTCAAATTCAATAGAAACCTAGTGTTGCTGTTCTCAATCTCTTGCAGAATCTATTGAATATTGAGGTATTAAAACTAGATTTAATATATCTCACTGTGCAGGGATCAAAGGCTCAGTCAGACCTTGGGGTATACTGATTTTATAGTTGTTGATGTGCTGTTGACTTGTTGTTCACTGATTATGTATTGAATACTGTTGCTGAGGTATCTTTTTGTATCGTTCTGCTGGGGATGGGCCAGATTGAGAGGGGTAGTACAGGGGTGAGACTTGGTGTTGAAGTCTAGATACACTGGCGGCGGACTGTGGAGGTTGCACTTCAGAAGAGTCTGTTGATTATGTGCTTGATATTATCGCTGAGGTATCTTTTTGTATTTTTCTGCCGGGGATGGGCCAGATTGGGAAGGGCGGTACGAGGGTGAGACTTGGCGTTGGTGTTTTGGAACATCAAAGATGGACAGGGTTTTCGCGGAGGTCGCTCCTCGGATATCTCCACAACTACAGGTCGGGGGTCTTCCAAAATCGAGAAGATTGGTGCATATGGCTAGGTCACTTCACCTTACAATTTGTATGGCACTCTGGCCCGGGGTTGTGGTGTGGTAGGGGAGAACGGGGGATAATCCCACACAGGAGCTTCGAACAACGTCCGGTTCACGTTTGGCTGGATAACTCCACCACCACACGGGGTATGCGGTCGGCGATGGGGTCAAAATGCTCGTATGATCGAGGGCTTTTCGATGGATCTATCGGCGGGTTCTTATTCGAAAAATCGAGCGAGTTCGTGGTGGAGCGGGTTGTTGTAGCTGCAAGAGTACAGATAAAGCTGTGAAATTCAGACAAGATGTTTTTCTTATATCTTGAAGAATCTTCAATCTTAATCTCTCTATCTCTATAATAGATGTAGATGTGTAGAGGCTGTGACAGTGACAGAATGATTGAAGAGCTCATGTCAAAATGTGCAGTGAGTTCAGAAATCTCAGATTTCTGTCAGAGTAGAGATGTATACACTCTAGAAAATGATGTAGTGTTTCTCTCAGAGAGTGAGATTGAGTCAGTCTCAGTGTGAGTGTATGAGATCATATCAGTCTGTTAGAGCTTGACTGATTCAAACTTATAATCAGGTTGAGTAATTCAAATTGTAATATAATGAAACTGAAGTGATGACTAGTCAGTGATATTATATAGAGATAGTTGTTTAAGAAGCTGTATAAGTGAGCTTGACTATCTTGCTTGAATAGTGAGCTTGTAGACTACAGAGTTATTGTGAGAATATCACAGATATGATACTTAGTATACTAAGAAGATTGTATGAGATATACAGTAACTCTTATATATATTTCAGTAGAAGAAAAACAAATCACTGACTTCTTTCATAGAGAGTCAGCATTTAGCTATTCTATATAGACAATGAGTGAATACCTTCTCTCATTTTATAAGCAAGAATAGCTGAAGTGATACCTCAGCAGTGTCTCACTGCTAAGGAAAAGTAATCTGCTGATCTCATATAGAAGCGGGGTTCTCATATTCATCAATCAGATCTTTCTATGATATATCTGAATAATGTCATAGAGCGGTTGAAAACCGGTTCAGACGGCCTGCGGGATGAATGGAATCATCCGCATGAAAGTGATGAGCCGTGTGAAACCGCAGCGGGGCCTTGACGCGGTCAGAGACGTGATAAATATAAAGATAAATTATCTATAAAAATTCACAAAGTTCAGAAAGATCTGAATCTTATAAATACTAGTTAACTTTAGTTATAATAGAATAGTCTTAATCTGCAAAGATTTCATCTGAATATTATCTATGATAATTACATATTCTAGAAAATTAATCTGACAGACACTGAAGTTATACTTTGTAAGCTTAATATACAGTTCTGTCTTATTTAAGACTTTTAATACACTTTGTATATACTCAGTGTGTTCTTTCTTCTTTGCAGAGTACATTATCACATCATTTAAATATATTATTATAAAGACATTCAGATATACATGAAGTGTTTTATTAATAAAAGACTAAAATACTGTAGAGATATTAGTCAAATTAAAAGATATCACTAGATATTCAAATAATCTTAGTACAGTTTTAAAGACAGTCTTTTATTCATCTTCAGACTGTATTCACAGCTATATATATATATTAATCATATTTAATTGTGTGAATATAACAGCTTCTGTGAGATAATTGATTACATTCTCAATCAGAGATAGAAAATAGTGACTCTTTATTATCTTAAAGTTCAGATTGTAATAGTCTATATATAATCTGAAATCTTTATTTTTCTTCTTTATAAATATCACAGAGGCTTCTGTAGAGATCTGTAAAGATTAAATAAAGTTATTCTTCAGATTCTTCTTTATATAGACCTGTAAGATCTCTGTCTTATAATGAAAGAGCTTATAGATTGATTCTCAGAAGAGTTTCTATTCTTCTATTAAATCTATTATCAGATTCTTTTCACAGTAAGAAGAAAGCTCAGCTGTCTTTACTGAGCTGAATATCTCTGTGAGATCTCAGTATTTCTCTGATATCTGAAGCTCAGTTTTCATGACTGTGAAGTTCTCAGATATTTGTAAAGTTATTATATAGATGAGCTTATCTTCTCTAATTAACTCTACAGTATTAACTGATTCTATCTCTATAAGTAAGTCTGTTAACACTGATCAGAAGTATAAATCTGACTTATAAACAGCTATTTATAAATTGTATCTTTAAAGTTATATAAGTCTTAAGTACATGTTATCTGTGATATCTGTAATAATCACAGTTTTTACAAATCTTCTTCAGATTTCAGAGAGATCTTATAATTTAAATATAACTCTTATAAGTCTCTCAACTCTTAGATCTGAGTTCTTGTATTCTGCTTATTATAAGAGTAGATTTTCAGTTTTCATTATTCAGCTCATTTATTCTGTAAGCTTTAGAAACACTACAGTGATCTGAGATTCTGAGTTTATCAATACTTTTCATACTTACAGAGTAGTAGTATTACAGTATAATCTCTTTCTATAAGTAAGTATTTTTATCAGAGAAGCAATAGATTCAGATATCAGCTTTAAGACTATTAAAAAGACTGTTACTAACTCTGTCTATGACTTCTCAAATTTTTATTTTAATTTATTCAGACAGTTTATGCAGAGATATTCTGATTTAGAATAGATAAAATAGAGATTCTTTTTTTTAATCTTTCTATTATATACTCTATTTATAGAAGCTTATGAAGCTCTCTCTCTCTACTTAATAGTTAGATATGAATCTCTCTATATCTTATTATCTTTTTCTGATAAATCTATTCTCTGTTATTCTATCTCTTATAGAGCTGATTAATAATCTGCTCTTTATAAGTCTGTAACTCTCATAGTGATTTATAAGTAATAAATAAAAGTTATCAGTTTCTTCAGACTCAAGAACTTAGAGTCTTACTTAATAAGCTTATTCTATATATCTTTATTCAGTCTCTTTATAAACATCATTATTCAGGTCTTATTTCAGAATTCTGTTTTCACAGATCTTAATTTACATTATAATTGTATAAAGTACTGTAAGTAATCTTTATCAGATTTCTCATCTCTTTTTCTAATATTAATAATTACAGCTCAGATATTCTCTGTCTGACTTACAGAGTCTCTTAACTTATTCTGTAGATTGATCTTGAGAACAGATCAGTGAGATCTCTTATAATCATTCTTTAAATAATTCAGTCAGTTCTTGACTTCAGTGTAGTAGAGATCTGTCATTATATAGATAACAGCTTCTTTATCTTTTATATCATACAGCTGAGCTTGTGCGTCAATTTTAAATACAAACTTGTAAAAGCTTTTATAGATTGTAATTCAGTAAGTAATCTTAAGTAATTACAGCTTAAGAAAGTTTCTTTTCAGTTTATAGATATCTCTGAAGATTATGTCTAAAGACTCAGTTTAAGAGTGTTTACAGATAGTAAGTATTTCTTATAGAAAAATAGCATGATTTTATAAAAGATACTCAAGAATGTTCTTTACTAAGATTGATTTATTTATAAATTTAAAGAGTTTCTCTATTATAGATGTAGAGAATAATATTCTATAAGTGATTAATAAGTTCTCTGAAACTTCTTTTATAGAGATTATTCTTGATTCAGATGACTGCTTCTGAGTATCTACAGTAGAGTTCACAGAAGTTGAAGTTTATAAGTTTCTAGTTCTGTCAGTTATAACAGAGAATTGCTGACTGATATAGCTTGAAATGTAAGAATAAGTACTTACAGACAATTATTCAGATATTTGTAGCTTCATATAATATATACTATTAACTACTAGAAGTATTCACAGTAGAAAGATAAAAATGTAGAGATTAAATGTATAATAGTATTCAAGCTGAGTTGTGAATGATATGTGAAAGATGTAAAGCTTGCTTGATTGAAAGGTTGCTAGCTTGTAGAAAGTTATTATAGAATAGTTGAAGATTGTATTAATAGATCTATCTACAAGAACATAATATAGTAGTGAATCACATGATCTAGTGAGATTGCTAACCGCAACAGCCGTAACAGTCAACACCTCTTCTCGAGATAACAAGAATCACATACAAAAACACTCAAATTATCAAGATAATCTGTCAAAATCAAGTACAAATGTAAAATTAAACATTCTCAACTTTTACACCTGTAAGACCTAGTAAAATCATGAATTATACAAATGTCACAGTGTTTAGAGATTTAGTAAGTTCATCTGCTGTTATCTGAGCAGTGAGAATGTATTCTAAATCAATGATCTTCTGATTCAACTATTAATATGAAAAATGAAAATGTGTGTCAATATGCTTACTTCAGGCTGTAATGACTGTCATCTTTGTGAGATCTATGACACTCTTATTATCAATGAGAATCTGTATCAGAGATATAGTGATGAAGTCAAGCTCAATTATGAGATTCTGAATTCATGTTACTTCGCGGACCGCCTCACTAAGAGTTACATATTCAGTCTCATTGAAACTTAGAGATATACAAGATTGCTTCACTGAATGTCATGAAATCAGACTGTCTGTAGACTGACCGTGTAACCGTGTCTGAGATCAGAATCAAACTTTACAGTTATTATATTATTAAAAAGCATTACTTCTGATCATGATTTGTATTCATTACATTGATTTCAAATCACATTATTTCAAATATTAAAGGTCTCAGATTCACTTTTCAAATAAAAATCTAGTCTCAGATAAAGAATATGTTTGAATTCTTAGTTACATTTTTATTCTGATCTTATTATTGAGAATGACATTAAATGAGATTATAAAATCATTTCTCACTTACATAATATCATAACATAGTACTCATTTGTTGAAAATTCAACAGAGAGTGTTATTAAATATTATTACTTTTCTCAACACAGATTATAATTCATATAATTTTAATTATGAAAAAAATATAAAATACAAAAAAAAAACAAAAAATAAAAAACAAAACAAAAACAAGAAAAAATCATAATAAAAAAAGAAAAAAAAAATAAAAAGAAAAAAAAAATAAAAGAAAAAGAAAAAAATAAAAAATAAAAATAAAAAAAATCAAGATTGCAGAGCTGCAGTATCTCTAAAATACTTACTTCTCAGAGTCTTTGTAATATTTATTATTAACTTTATATCTCTCACAGTGAGAGTAACACAGCTGTAATGTATCATTGTCTTAATATTATCTAATAAATAATCAGTATATATCTGTATAAATGTGAAAAATTAGAAAACATACACTTAAAAAGTGTGGTCAGAGTGAACTCTGCTATCACTTGAATAATATTAAGAGCAGAATACTGAAATTGATGATTTCTTTCATTGATTTCATAAATAAGGTATATGAAGATGATCTTGAGAAATATAAGATTCTCTGACTTCTGATAAAAATGAATCTCACAGAGAGACTCTATTTTCATAATATCAGAGACTGAGTGTTATTAAAAAGTGTTACTTTCATACAATGCATATACACTTACTGCAGTGATTCACTCTCTGTATATATAACTGAGAGTTGCAGCTTTTTCATACTGCATGACTCTCTCTGAGATACTGTCATCAGTTTGCAATTCACACAGTCTCTCAGTTCAGTACATACTGTGTATATACAGCTCTGCATGCTGAGACTGTATTAATTATTATAGTCTGATATGATACTTACTTTTCATGAGCTATGTTTTATTTGAGAGAGAGAGAAAAGATGTGACTGTTATTTTATTGAGAAGAAGATGAATAATTAGTATTATTGAATATAATTTAATTCATCTGTATTTAAAATTTAATTAGTTTATACTCTTCAATTTGAGGGTTTCTAAGAGTGTTTTAATAGTTTTCATATCAGCTTGAACTTAGTGATGAGTTGAAGAAGAAGAGAAAAGAGAGAAGAAAGAAATAAGAATAACTTATATTTATAATATGAAAATAGAGAATTACTGTAATTATTCTCTCTAGTAATAAAGATCTGTTTTCTGCATGTATCTCTGATATAGATTATATAATAAATGTATACAAAGAATATCAATAGTACATGTATTGAATAAAGATAATGTTATTATACAATACTATAGCTGTTTCTGTACATCTCTGAAAGCTGTTAATAGTTTCTTTATCTCTTTATGTTTGATAAGTTAATAATATATTCTGATGCACTCTCTCTTTCATCATTATCATTATTATCATCATCATTATCATTATCATTATTATTATTATTATTATCACTATCATCATTATTATTATATCATTGTCTGTCTTTAATCTCTCTTTAATACTTATTGAAATTAATTATATCATCTCTCTTCAAATATTCTGCAGTTCTGTGGATCATCAAGGCGCGTGAGCGCTGTCACAGATTGAAGAGAGAAGAAGAAGGTGTTTAAGCATAAGAAGACAGATTGTAAGACATGTTATAATGCCTTGAAGAGACTCTGTAAGAGAGTAGAATGATGATGATTTTAAATAATACTTCTGATAGATTTAGACTGAACTAAGTATAGAAATAATGCAGATAATATCACTCATGAGAGATTGAAAAAGAAGATAGTGAAGAGTTTTATACAGTAGTGATAGAATCAGAAGAAGTTCTGAGAATGATTTGAGATCAAGATGAAGAGAGAGAGAGAGAAGAAGAGTATTACTGTAAATAAGCAGTAGCAGAAGAAGATTGAGAAGATATTAAAGTAAGAGATAAAGAAGTTAAAACTGATAAGTTTTTTATTAAGAGATAATGATTTTTGATAATACTTCTGTTCTCTAATTGATTAGCAGAAGCTGACAGAGAAGAAGAGAATTGAGGTCTTATTCAGACCTCAAATATGCTTCATGATTCAGAATATTGATAAGACAGCTCTGATCTCTGAGCATGTCAATCTGCTTATCACTAAGATGAAACCTGAGACAGTAGACCAGAAAATACAGGATTTTGAGATGCAGATTGACCTGGCTGAGAGAGAGCAGTGAAAACTCTTCTCTGAAAAGACAGCAGAGAGAGATTTTAAGATGATTATTATCTCAGATAAGAAGAAGAAGAAGAAGAATAAGAATAAGAAGTGAATTATAAAGAATGATAAGAAGAATGAGAAAGAGAAGAAAGATAATAAGTAGAAAAAGTTTTTTTCTTTTTATATTAATTAGTTATAAGTTTGTAACTATTAGTTAATAATTGAAATTAATTTTAAGTTTTCAAAAATTATTGTACAAGTTGTAATCAATTATCAATGTCAGGAATAATGAATATATATATATTTAACTATCATGCTATGCCACTATAATATATAAGTATCAACATTTTTTCAACATTGATATTTATAATATTAATATATTTCTAATGATATTATCTGATAATATAATTTAATAATACTCTCTTTTATAATATTAATATATTTCAAGAAATATGACAGAGATTAATTAAGATTGTTTATTTACTTTTATATATTAATAATATTCAATCTGAGTTAGTACTAAAATTATAACTAAGCTAAGAAAGAAGATTATTTTCTCTTATATTAATTCTTCTTACACACATCTGTGGTTCGGAAGAACGTACGACCGTCGGATAATAACGCGGCCGCTTCCGAACTACTAGCGTACGAATGTAAAGGGGGGCCCTAGCGGCCACTAATTAATTTAGTGTATGAGATTCAATATATAAGAAGCCGGCGTACGCCTGTAATCGTACACTGGCTTAAGCAACCTTTGAATCACATCTGATAGCATGTCTAAAAACTGGTGAGAAGTGCAGGCTCCTTCAGAGTGTGATAATTCTGTCTATAAAGTGATTTGTAGTTATCATATCAGTGTGGTTCTAGAACATCTCAAAAGATAGTGTATAAAGAGTGATGAGTGAAAGAGCATCTGATTGATGCTGCTTCACTTGTTGAGAGAAAACTTCACACTCAGACAAATGCCATGTATGTGAACAGATGAGATGTGAGAAAAGAAATAAGAGTGATGAATCAGATTCAAAGAAGACTGCTCTTCACTCAAAGAGATAAAAGAGAGAGATAATCATTACTGAAGTTGTATAATGATAATAGATACTGATATAATGACACAGCAATATAATGATAGACATTGTATAATCAATGAGAAACCACTGAAATGAATATCTTCTCTAGCTGATACAAATAACACTCTTCTCTGCTATCTGAACTGAAAGATATGCAGAACCTCTCAGAGGGTTTACTCAAAGCAGTAAGAAAAGCAGCTGAAACTACTGAACTGAAATTGAAGCTCTGTACATGTACAAGAATTCTAAATGAGATCAAGGCCTTGTGTATGCAGTGGCAGACTGAGACAGAAGTTAAATAATAATTGACATTCACTGTGAATCAGACATTCACTATGAAGAGCTTCACTGACGCAATCATCATCATCAATAAGAATAGAGAAAATCAGATCTTAGGTCTGCAGTAAGAGATTGAATGTTTACACAGACAGATAACTATATCAAATCTGAAGATCTCATCACAATTATTCACAACCTCTTTAGAAGTGTATACATCATTGAAGACTGCTGCACAGGATGAGAATCTGAGCATGAAATACATCAAGTCAGAAGATCTGCTGAAGTTATTAAGCTTCAATGATGACTGAAAAAATGATGCTGTAATCAGCTAGCTAAATCAGATACAATTATATTATTGAATTGAATGTGAACTCACAGACAGACAGTCAATGAAATTTTAACAAGTCTTAAGATCTGCTGTGTTTCTGCATGAAAAAGTGAAGTCATTATAAATGACTGATGGAAAGATGAATCTCACAGACTCAGAGTGATATTCATTCTCATAAATATGAAATGAGTTTTTCAAATAAATCTTGCATAACTTTGAGAAAGTGAATATATAAGATAAGTGTTATGAACACTTTACTGAGTGTAGACAAGTGAGTGATCTTATATCATACTTTACACACTTCAGTTTATACTATCTCATGTTGAATGAAAAGCTTTTAACATCTTTCTGTTTACAGATCTTCATTCATATTCTTATACCTGAGTTGAGAGTAGAATGAAAATGCTTAATCTTGCAATCAGATATAATGAAAGAAGTATACAATATTCTCATCATACAAGAACAAGTGAGTCAATTGTGACAGAAAATACTGCAATTGAGTATGTCTCAGTGAAGAATGAGTAATCAGACTTCTATAACACAAGTTACACATCTGAATGTGATGAATCTAGATCTGAATATCATCACTAAAGCACTGAATTCCCTGAAAAAGAAATTCTCTGAATGAAAATCTTAATGTTATGAGCATCAAGCTTGCTTCAACTGTGAATGTTAAAATCATGATACAAAAGATTGCACTCAGCATGTGCAGTTAAGAGAAGTAAGAGAGTCAAAAAACTAGCAGAATCAGTGAGCTTGAAGACACTCACTGATATTCTATAAAAAGCCTTCAAAGTGAAAGAGATGTCTGTGTTAGATGACTCTCTGAATTCTGTGAATACAAAGAGAAAGCAGGCTTCTGACTGAGATGTGAACAAGAAAGTAGATGCTCATCTCAATGCCTTAAAGCCTGAAATGTTAATGTATAAGAGACACTTGAGTAAGAATTGAGAGATGGCTGCAAAAGTATTAGCAGATACAGAAGCTTTGATACAATATATTGATAATTATATAATCTGAAGATTGAAAGAGGTCTGCTGAGTGAAGAATCCCTGATATATAAGATTATCTGATAACTGATATTTGATATCATCTACAAAAGTAAGAGTTTCCTTGCACTTTGAAGAATGATCTTGCTATATTTGGGCATGAGAGCTGCAGAATGTGAAATACAATCTTATTCTCAGACTTAATTAGTTTCAAAGGTTCAATCTGCAGATTCAATAATGTACATGTCATATGTAATTGACTGATAGAAAGAAAATGATTCATACAATTCTATTAACTGATATGAGAAGAACATTTCATGTCTCTGATATAGAAGAGTTAAATCTGCTTACACATTAACAAGTAAAGAGAATGATTCATAAGACCTCATCTGAAAGTATTCTATATGTCATACAGAATCTGAAAGCAGAGAAAATTAAGATAAAAGATATACAGAAGAACAAGTGTATAAAGAAGCTTCTGAAGAAGCATGAGAAGGTCTTCTGAACAGATCTTTCATCAGAATTGCTACTGAAATGAGAATTTGTACATGAGATTGACATGAGGGATGCAAAATCAGTCAATCAGAATGTGTACCCTCTGTCACAAATGCATCTTAAAGAACAGAAGTGTCAGATCACAGACCTTCTAGAATGTGATCTTATATAATTCTCATCAAGTGTATGAGGCTTTCCAGTCCTATTCATGAAAAAGGCGGGTGAAGAGTGATGAATGTGTATCAATTATTAAGCACTTAACAAGCTTATAATTAAGAATGAATATTCACTGTCATGAATTCAACAATAGTTGAATACAGTCAGAAACACCTGATATCTATTGAAGATTGATCTTCTCTCAGAATACTGGCAGATCTGTGTAGATAAACTGTCAGTTCTGTGAACTATGTTTAATACACAATGAAAGAAGTTCAAATTCCTAGCAATGTCATTCAGTCTGACAAATGTGTCTGTCATCTTTCAAATGATGATGAATACAATTCTTCATAAACAGAATGAAACCTCATGCCTTGTATATCTCAATGACATTCTAGTCTTTTCAAACTCATATGATAAATATCTGAAGCATCTCAATGAAGTGCTTACAACTCCGACAGAGTATAAGCTCTACATCAAATCAATCAAGTATGTGTTTGAAATGAAAGAGTTGGAGTTCATGAGACATGTAGTGAGTGATGACTGTATACACCTCATTTCAGAGAAATTGAATGTCATAGTGAATTAACCGCAGCCGAGGAATGTACACCATGTATGACAGTTTCTTGAGTTGGCCTCATACTACTGCAGATTCATCAAGGATTTTGCATGAATATCTGCATCACTCTCAGATCTCTTAAGAGAAATGAATGCAAATCTGTAAAAGAAGAAGTTTTGTTCAATCATCTGAAATGCTGCATGCAAAGAGGCTTTTCTCACACTGAGAAAACATGTAACAACATTCTCAGTGCTTATTCAATCAGATTGTAATAAACCTTTCTACATTGAGATAAATGCATCTGAATGAGCTATTGAAGACACTCTTCTACAGATGAGTAAGAACAGCAAGCTGCATCTGATGACATATAATGATAGAAAACTATCAGACACTGAGCTCAATTACTCAGTGTATGAAAAGAAATTGCTAGTGATTAAGCACATGCTAGTGTTGTGAGATAGATATATCAACAATGAGTATACAACAACAGTGATCACAGATTATAAAAGCCTTGTCTATCTATAATTAATGATAAAATCTTTCAAATACTTAGCATGTTGAATCTCAGAGTTTCAAGTGTATAATCTTCATATCAAATACTGAAAGAGATCAGATGCAGTGATGTCTGGCACAATCAGTTACAGACCTGATTTCATGAGTGAGAGTTCTGCAAACCAGGCACAAGAGACATTCGCATTAAACATGCTGAGAGAATGCAAGGAATCAGAATGAGTGAACATCATAATCTCTCACTTGAAGAATGACAAGATGTCAGATGACAAGCATCTTGTGAGAGTAGTAGAAGAGATGCTTCTGAACTTCAAGCTGAGAAAATTGAAAAAGAAAAATGATGTTGTGCTTTACTGTAATCTAGAATACACAGAAGCTTCTTATCTAGAATCTTCATTTCAACACAACTTGATGGCTTATATGCACAAGGAATTCAGCCACTTAGAAAGCTCTGAACTCATGAGTGTACTCAAATCAAGAGCATACTGATCAAGCATGACTGAGAACATTCAGATGTACACTCATGAGTGCCTGAATTACCAGGTCATGAAAGAATCTAAGAAAGAGTTAGAATGTAAGAAAGCATAACATCAGATGAAGTGTACAATACAACTGTTTAAACAATGAGAGATGAATCTCATAGACATATTACTGTGAATATCAAATGAAAATCAATGAATAATCACTGCTATTGATTATGCTACTGACTGGCCAGTTGCACAAGCAGTTTCAGAGATGACAGAGAAGATAGTAATGAAGTTTCTACATGATGAGATCTATATCAACTATGAAATACCATGTGAGATTCTAACTGATAATGATGTGAACCTTGTAGAAGAAGCAGTGAGGTATTTCATGAGTCAATTACAGATAAGATATCATAGAACAACATCATATCATCTGCAGACAAATGAAAAGATGAAACACTTGAATGAAATCTTGAGCAACATGCTGATGAAATATCTAGTGAGTAAGCCTATGAGACTATGAGATGAATATCTCAGGCAGGCACTATTGACCACGCAGATTTGACAGCATGCAGTCTTCAAGCATTCATCATTCTATCTGTTGTATGAATTGTATCCGCGCATTCTGAAGAATGCTTCAGAAAAGGTGAAGAAGAAAGCAGTTGTGAATACAGCAGAAACAGCAGTTGTAGATGCAGTAGAAACAGCAGTTACAGACACAGCAGTAGCAGTTACAGACACAACAGTTGCAGATGCAGAACCAAGATTGAAAGAGATCAGCTATGCATATGCAAAAGCTAATAAGTTACTTCTGAACTGAGCAATCCAATTGAAAAGAATATAAGACTCACTTGTTAAGAAATTGAGTCTCAAGATGAGAATGTGAGTTCTTGTATATAATGAGAGTTCTGAGAAGTTTCAATCTAGATGGTTTAGATCATATAAAATACTCAAATCACATTCTCTGAGAATGTATGCATTGAAAGAATCAGAGAGACAGATCTTATGTAACTTAATCAATGATTCATAACTTATGAAAGCAAAGATGCAAGACCTGAGTGAATTATAATTATTCACAGCACTATCATCAGCATTGAAAAAGAAGAGACTTATAATTAAAAAGTCTTACAAAGTAAGAGAAATCATAGACACTTACAAATCAGATGATCTCACTTATTTCAATCTTTTCATAATTATAAGAAAAGAATGAGAAGAAATGAAGAAATCAGATAAACATCACACTCTGATAAGTGATAAGACTGTAACTGATTGTATAATAATACACTGCAGACAGTGAACATAACACAGTAAAGAGTAGTCTCAAAGCAGCAGACTTGCACATGAATCAGATCACAGAAGAAAAAGAAATTCAGAGTTGAATTTAACTGTTTACATCAGTTTAATTACAGAGATCACAGAGAATGAACTATCTGAAATATCTGTGAACATATGAGATCAAGTCATCTCAACCCCTGAAAATGCTCAGAGATTGAGTGAGGTTAGTTTTGATGAGCTGTTTGCTGTAGTGATCTGAGCGGGTGAAGAGAGACAGTATAATGTATAAGACAGAATCACAAAAGATGAAAGCTGCTGAACCTAGTCACTGAACACTGTATTATATAGAGATTGTGTAAGAGTAGTGACTAGCAGACAAAGAAAAAGCATAAGAAAAGAAATAATGAATTGATCATCAACTGTAAGAGTCAGCTGTAAAAGACAAATGTTATTATACACATCTTATTCATTTTCATACATCACATGTTTAATCTATTTTCAACATCATGTCATCTGAAAAACATCAAAAACAAAGAAAATCTCAAAACTTGAGATCTGTAAGGGATTTGAGGGCTGTAAGCTGCTCTTACAATAATATCACACACATCTCTGATTTCTCTACTGCTCTGTGTATAACATTAATGTCATTTATTACAAGATTAACTGAAATGCTAATATAGGAATACATATATGTACATGTAGAGAAATTGAAGAAGAGTGCGGGACCTGCAGAACCAGGAGCCAGGGCAGAGAAGACAGAGGTGGAAGAAACAGAAGAAGAAGAAGATGCAGAATTGAATGAATAACAGTGAGAGTCATCTGAAGCTGAATACTTATAACTCAGTGTGTGCACAACCTTCCCTGCAGAGAAGAAAGAGAAAGTGATGAAAGAAGCTTGAGAGTGAAAGAGAGTAGTCTCAGTGATGTTATCATCTTCAATTAAAATAATCTCTGATGCTGAAGTAACTAAGAACTATTATTAGTGTACAAAACTGCAAAATCAGAGATGAGAACAGTTATCAAATAAACACCTACTGATCTTAGAATTGTACATGCAATTACAACATGCACAAGACTTCTCAGAAAGAGAGAGAGGAACACAGAGAAATGCAGGAAGCAGAATACAGTATGTGAATGGCTCATTTTCATGATGACATCTCAGACAAGGTGTACAAGCCTCACACTCATGAGTGTAAAAGAGTATGACATTCATGTTCTCATTTCTGAAAACATGAATATCTTTCACCTGCATCATGAAGTCAGATGACAGATGTCAGAGAATAGGCTGATACAGATCTATTATCTCAAAGGAATTCATCAGAGCAGATGTCTCTATGATATTGAACTTTACAGTTGTGAAAAGCTTCTTGATGTCTGTGAATGTCATGACTTCATGCACAGCAAAACCTATAATGATTTTCTCTAAGAACAGAAAAATCAGTGTTAGAAAGAAAAGATGAAAAAGAAAAAGACTTATAATCTTAATACTGTTGAAAAGAGAGGTGATTCTCTGAAATAAACAGATGATTGTCTTATCATGAATATTTAAAATGAATGTAATAATTAATGTCTGTGACTGAACTTCAGATAGTCATGTTATATACTGTCTTTATATAATAAATCATTCTAGAGGTCAGTAAGAAGAGTGAAAGTGTACACACTGAGAAACATGATTCACTGAGTCTATGCAATATCTTCTTGAAATGGGGAGAGCTAGTAATGAAGGCAGAGGTGGCAAAACCAGAAGTAGTGAGAGTAGAGATTGTGAGAACAGAGGTAGCAGGAGCGGGAGAATCAGACACAGAGGCAAGTGTAGAAGATTGAAGAGTGATAGAAGAAGCAAGAGAGAGACACAGAAGACTCAGTTACATATGATATGAATAATTTCTTCATTATCATGTTCTTCAGGTTCTCAATCAATGATTCAACATTGAATTCACTATCATCAGTGAATGTGAATCTGTCAACACATAAAGATTCTATATAAATAAAAACAACATATCAGCATCTGTGTTCATGCAAAATCATATCAGAAAACATGATCAGAAACTCGCTGAGAAGAGAAACAGTTGAGAATATATAAGAAGATGAAGAGAGTGTATAAGAAGGTGAAGAAGATGTGTCATTCATGATAGTACATTCTGATGATTGTTAGAAGATAAACAAGTCCTGGTCATGTTTCACAATGTATTACACTTACTGCTAACAAACTGCCTGATATGAGCACTACAAGAACACTTGTTGTGAGAACAGAGAGTCATCATCAGAAACATGTACAATGTAATAGATAAACAAATGAAAAGAGTTGAATAGAAGAAGGAGTAGAAATCTTGAATGAGATGATAGTATTTGATGATAATAATGATGAAGATGATAATTGAAGAATGAGAAAAGTTAGTGAATGAGTGATGTAATATAGTGAAAGTTTCTTTGTGAGAGTGTACATGAGATGCTAGCTGAATCAGGAATAGGTCACATAATTGTGAAATGCTAGTGATGAGCTAATCTGCATGAAGCTAGAGTGTATGAAATGGTCATGTGGGCGTGACTGAATCTGGTGAAGAAGAATGTGATTTGGAAGAATATACAATCATCAGATAATAACGCGGCCGCTTCCGAACTACTAGTGTACAAATGTAAAGAGAGGCCCTAGCAGCCACTAATTAATTTAGTGTACGAGATTCAATATATAAGAAGCCGGCGTACGCCTGTAATCGTACGCTGACTTAAGCAACCTTTGAATCACACATCAGTGATCAGTTATTGAAAATAAATTATTATCTTTCTTAAATTATTATTATGTCTTCTGAATTCACTTCTTTCACTTCTTTTACTTCTATTGAAGATTCACAAACTCTTTAAGAAATCACTGTGAATTACAAAGTCTATGTTATTTACAATTCAATACAGAATACTCTCTTTCAATTATAATAAATAATCACTTCATTCTTCACATCTGATTTCAGGTCATGAAATTTATGAAAAACTCAATACAAATATCAAACACTGAGATGAACTATGAAATAATTATTAATAGATTGTATTATAGATTACTGAAGAGTCATCTCTCTGCTACAATCACTGTAACTTTATTTAGAAACATTTATTATAAACTGATCATAACTCTGAAGAAATTTTCTGACATCTGAAGTCATCAGAATGCAGATAATAAAAGAAAAATAATCAGAAAATTACTACTGAGCTGATAAGTTACTCTATCAGATAATGATTTTTAATAATACTAACTTTCTAATTTGAAGAAAATTATGTGAAAATGATCATGTATCAGTACTCTGATTTCATAACTCTCATCTGATAACTTTTATAAATAATTACTTCACATGTATATATCTCTAAATCTTTCTCTTCAATTAATTGAAAATCTCAAAATTCTAAACACTTCTTCAAATACTTAATTCAAATCTTCATGTAAGAGGCCTACGCTGAATAGATCGGTATTATATTGATAGGTCTTATATAACAAAGATAAAAATGTTAAAGAAGGAAAGAAAAGAAAAGTGTGAGAATCAGTGATTGAGATGAATATTTATATGTGTATGTGATAATGTACACGGTGAAGCTTCAGAGTGAAAGAATATACACATGTTCATAGCAGTCAAGAATCGGTGATTGAGAATGACTGAGAATCAGAGTGATGATTGAGAATGGCTGAGAATTGAAGCAGTGATTAAGAATGACTAAGAATCAGAGTGTATACATTCAAGAATGAAGTGATTGAAATCTGTGAAGTGTAATAGAATAGTCTATATAATTGATCAGATGCAGCCTGTCACATTAATCCTCTCTTTTCAGAAGCAGTTCTCATCAGTCAAGAGTCACTGTTTCAGATAACACAGAACTCAGAGTCTAGGTCAGTTGATTATAGCTGACTCATTTCACAAGATATTATTAGTCACGGCTGCAGAATCTCTCATTGAGAATATTCTCAATCTCTCACTCATGTTCATTATCTTCTTCTATAATCCCTGGCAGTTGTCAGTCAGAAGTCAGTTGAGAAGAGAACAGATCAGTGACAGTGCAGTGAAGCAAGCTTGTGTGAAATATATCATGAATTTCTGATGATGTGTTAAGACAGTAGTTGTAACAATCTAGAACTTCTATTACTTTATATCTGATGTGATGATAATCTAGTGTATGAGATGAATGTATAGTTCATATGTTCTTAAGATTCAATCATATCAGATCTTCTATCTTATATTATTCAGCAGAGTCTTAGTGAATATTGATTTGATTCTCTTGATCTTGTTTCACAGTTGTCATGAAGGTCTCTGCTCAATCACAGGTATCTTGAAGCTTTGTTACTATATTGTCAGCAATCTGAATTGAACTGCAGTTTTGATGATGACTTCTTTTTCAGAGTATTTCATAAGTGTTGACAGAGATCTGTGTAAGATTCATAGTCTTGTGAATATCATCTTTGTGAATTCTATTATTGTTAGAGAATATCAAGCTTCTGTTTCAAGCATTCAATAAGATGCCTTGTTTAGATAGTCAGACAAGTCTCAACATAAGATCATAATCAAGATTGTTAACTTCATATATATAGGCATCTTCACATTGATATTCTCTTACATCTATGTTTAGTTTTGTCATGTAACAGGTACAAATGTTTTTTAAATCATCAAATTCTGCAATTAGTTGAAGTTTTGATAGAGAAATACACTGAAGGTTATGATGTCTTATAACTGCAGATTTTATCATTGTATAGTGATATAGACTGCTGTCTATCATAGCTTTTATATTATACATGTTATTAATCACAGTAAATACAAGAATCATATTCATTGTCATCTTCTCTTCAAATTGTTATTATCTGACCTCTTCAAGCTTCTGTTTACAAATTTGAACAGAAGCTAATCTTTTCCCTGTTTCATTGAGACATTCTCATAGTTATCTTCTGAATCTTTCTTCACTGCAATGTGATTGATGTGAACAGGCACTAATTCATTCTTTAAACAAGAAGACACTGATCTTTCTCTTGATTGAGAAGATACTGATCTTTCTCTTGAGTGTGAAGATACATAGATTGATCAGCAGTTGAAAGTAATGTGTTCTAATCAGTTATAATTAATGCATACTTCATATTAACATTGATCAGTGACTTCTTCAGAAGTGATTCCAGGAACTTGAAAGTCTGTTCAGACAGCAGAGACTCTTGCTTATGTGTAGATATTTAAGTCTACTCAATTCATGATATCTGCATCATTATTATTCTTCAGTGCAGGTGTATAAGTGACTGAGTTATTTATCAGCACAGATATGTGAATGTAATATCTTCTATTACTGTTCTGTATACTTCTGAGCTTGATAAGACAGTTATTCAATGTCTGAAGCTGTGTGCAGAAGTCTTTATAAGTTGAGTCTTTATTTACATTTATAAGAGTCTGTAAGAGTTCAAAAGTTAATATCTTCTTAAGCATGCTAATCTTTATTCAATTCTCTCAAGATTGATTACCTGCTTCTAGAATCTTAATGTTGAGATCAGAGATGAATGTTATGAGAGAAGTATTTCTCTGTCAGATACTCTGTAATCAATCTAATACTTTCTGTTACATGACAGTGTCTCAGAACAGAATATCAAGATATTTCATAATATTATTAGATATTCATAACACTGATTCACATGCTTTCATTCATGAATAAAACTTCTGTTTCATAAAATTCTTCAATTGTTCATTGATATATTAATCTTGATTAGTTAATAAACTGATGAAATCTTCATCTACACTCAGTTTCATGAGCATTTTCATTCTTCATGATGAGTAGAGAGTGAGATCAGAAGTATTGAAATATATAAGAGTATTTAAGTATTCTTTCAGTGCTTTTGTATTCAATTCTGTAGATGTTGAAATTACATGAGTTAATTATTAAATCTCTTCATATTGAAGTTGTTGAGTTGCATGCATATCAGCTATTTATTGTTGTTGTAATTTCAACATTGCTCAGAGTCACTGTGACATTGTGTCTATACTTGCATTCAAGAGTTTCATATTATTATTAGACATGATTATATTGATTGTTGAATATGTAATTATATTCTCATATATCTGAGTGTCAGAACTCTCAGATCTTTCACTGATATTCTCTTGTAAAATTTTATTACAGAGTCAGAATGACTGATAAGCAAGCTTCTATCTAAGAACTCAGTGTTCACTTAACTGTGTTTTCTCTTTCTTGCATATTGTTACATATTTGAATATCTCTCAATGAATAATTATTTCTGATGAGAAGACAATGCATGAATAATTATTTTCTAATAAGAAGACAATAAACATTTTTATAGTGTAAAGAGCCTACACTGAATAGATCAGTATTATATTAATAGGTCTTATATAACAAAGATAAAAATGTTAAAGAAGGAAAGAAAAGAAAAGTGTGAGAATCAGTGATTAAGATAGATATTTATACATGTATGTAGTGATGTACTCAGTGAAGCTTCAGAGCGGAAGAATATACACACATTCATAGCAGCTGAGGATCAGTGATTGAGAATGGCTGAGAATTGAAGTGATGATTGAGAATGGCCGAGAATCAGAGCAGTGATTAAGAATGGCTGAGAATCGAAGTGTACACATTCAAGAATGAAGTGGTTGAAATCTGTGAAGTGTAACGGAATAGTCTATATAATTGATCGGGCGCAGCCCGTCACACTTCATATTTCACATTGATTCTGTCTTCAGTTCAATCTCAAGACACACTACAAAGTTAATATACAATATCTAGAATCAGAGTTGAAGAATCATCAAAGAGTGTCTGTCACAGTGAATACATGAACTAGTATAAATAATCTTGTATTTATGAGAGTTACATGTTATTACATTGATGAGAACTGAACTTATTAAGAGACATTAATTGAATTTGAATCATTGATCAGTAGTCATACTGAGAATTATATAACAGAGATATTAATAACTATGATTAAAAATGACTATTAAGGTATTAGTCTCAGTCTTCTTACAATTACAACTGACAATGCTGTGAATAACTATACTATAATGAACAGCTTGAAGCAAAAATTGACTTTGTATTTCTGAAATGATAAACAAGGTCATATTCTCTGCATTGCTTATGTGATTCAACTTATGATATAAATACTGATAAAGAATCTTAATATTGAGATAAAGAATAATGAGATAACTGATTCTTGAGATTAGAATAAGATGAAAGTAATTACTTAAGTAACTTTTGCATTCACTTTACAAAAGATAATATTTTTTAATAACACTTTTTAATATTACTTTTTAATAATGCTTTTTGATAACACTACTGTTAATTTTGAATAGATTGATTAATAATTTAAATATCACAGATTTGAAACATTGCTAATATAATTTATATCTCTTTCAAATAATAATAATAATGTCATGATATTTAATAAATAAATAAATCAGTCACATCACTGAATATGATACAGAATATTAGAATATAATAAAGTTTAATATATAAAATAACTGTTCAGACTCTTCAATTATATCAGATAATTAATCATTGAGTGTAATACTCTGATTGAGAAAAGATTCAGATATTGAAACTTTCTGATATGAAGTGAACTCAGTTGAAATATATGATTGATTTACTGTTTCAGTTTTATAAGATAATAAAGACAGTCTCAATTACTTATACATCAATGCTGCAGTCAGTCTGATAAATATATAACAGTTTATTTACTTATCTTGAGAAGCAGTTAAATCACTTAAAAAGAAATTCAGTCTGAGATAATGCTATAGCACAGGCTATTATTACTGTAAGAAATAAACTGACATATTACTACAGTAAAACTGAACAATCTTTTGCAGAGTACTATGCTGTAGTAGCTCTACTAGATCTCTCTTATTAAGTTAATATCTACACTTCTCAAGATTGAATAGAGGAGAAATGAGACTTATATATCAAATTAGTCTGAGACTACTACAATATCAACTATCAGAGATTTGAATAAGCAGATGTTAAAGATATGAAGACAGTGAAATATAATTCTCTAGTAAGTAATGATCTTTGATAACACTTCATCACATAGAACTATAATACTAACTTTGAAACAGAACTTATATACATTGATTGCAACTGAAAATCAGGTAAAACTATATACTTATAAAACTGAATTTGATTACTATCTTCAAAATAATTCAATAAATTTACACATTAAATCAATTCTAGAGTTATGAAAAATTGTTAAGAGTATATATTTAACTATTACACTGATAATATGTGATATTCTGATAATTTCATTGACAGAGATGAGAATAAAGTGAAAGTTCAACTCAAGCTGAGATATTTATCACTATCACTGAGAATAATTATAAGAAGAAACAATCAAGAAACTCATGATTATAAAATATAGAATTATCAGACAGTTTAATATCTCTGATCACAGTATATCAGAGAAGTGTAGTTTTCATGAGAAAGTAAAGAATAAACTTGTACAAGAATGTATTTAGTTATTTCATGAGTGTTATCAATAATTGTTATTAAATTCTGATTATATAAGTAATCACTAAATGAACTGAATGAGACTGAATTTGATCTTCAGTCTCAGTCTCATTCTGATTTTGAAAGAATGATCATCTTTCACAGTTTATTCTCAGAAATTACTCTCATTTCACTGTTCTTGAATTAAATCTGGTCATTTTTTACACCATTTCTCTCAGAAATGATTCATTTTCAGATTCTTTTGAGGCTTGGTTCTGGTGAGACTCATGTCAAGAAATGTATGAGACCAGATCAAATGAGATCGAATGTGAAATTCATCGTCCCAGCGGTCAGTCTAGTTATGAGTTTACTGACTTGACTATTCTCTTCAGTTCTAGATTTGCTTTGAGCTTTATCTTTTCTTCAGTTCTTTTAAGTTCTTGAAGTAAACATACATTCTTTTGAGCTAGATACATGTTTTTCTTTACAATTAGAGTATTTAAGTATAGTGTATTGACATATTTTATCTCTTTTTAAGCATGTTTCATATTTATACTCACTAGTTTTATAATCTCTGACACAGAATACACATTTTGAGTTCTTAAAACAGAAGATTGTAAAGTATTCATATCTTTGACAGTTTGAATACTGTGTTTGAGCTTTGAGATTCATTCTTGAGTCTTTATATTAATAAACTCTCATTTTCAAATTCATTACTCTTACTTCAGAGATCTTTGACTGTTCAAGTATCTTTGTATATACTAGAACAGAGACATTTCTTCTGCTTTATCTGAACTCAATTGAATTTAGTCATACAGACTCTTTTCTCAGTTGAATAGAGTTATATTCTTCTAATTCATTTGTGAGAAGTAGTATTTCTTCTTCACAGTCAAAAATTTCAACTGAAATATTTTAAAGAATGAATTTGTTTCACTTTTCATCTCTCTCAGATAGAATTATTGTATTTAATAAAGATTCTACTTCTGATTTTCAGAGATTCTCATTCTGAATAAGGAATTCCACACTGGATTCAGACATTGTAGTCAGAATGATGAAGTTTTCAAAGAAGAATGACTCAATTGAAGCTATAACTGATTTTTGAACTTCAATATCAGTTATTATCTGAGAAAAGAACTGCTGATTAATTTCATTTCTGATTCTAAAAATGAGATTTAAGTTTAGCTTGTTTCTTTACAAGATATTCTGATTTGAGACTTTGAGAATAAGTGTTCTATTTCTGAAGATTTGAAAGTTTTTCTTCTTTTACATTTTTTTCTTCACTTTTCTATGAATAGAAGTATGAGTATTATTCTTCTCAGTTTTCTCAGGATTTTGAGCAGATTTTAAGATAGCAGATTTAGAGACAGTAGATTCAGCTACTTGAGCATATATATTCTTCTGATTTAAAGAAGAAGAAGAAGTAGAAAAAGAGAAAGAAGAGTAAGATGAGAAGTCAGTGATTATACTAGAAATTTTCAATGTTTTTTGAATTGTGTTTGAAATTTCAAGTTTGAACTTGATCATCTTCTGTAGTTATCTAGTCTAAGTATGAAGAATTAATAGAACTTCATTATTCATCTCACTCAGATACTGCTTTTTAAGAATCTTGCTTACTTTTTCAAGTTTCTGTATTTCAAGAACTTGTTATTTCTCTATTTCTTCTTTCTTTCTTCTCTTCAGAATTTCAATCTTAGAAATAGCATTTGAGAAAGTATCTTTTTTCACATGAACTGAGTGTATTTTTGAACTCATTGTTCTCACTCAATGAAAAGTTGATCAGACTGTTTTAATTGACATATGTATTAAACTCTTTTAAAAAGTTGATCAGACTGTTTCAATTAAGAGGTTTCTAAGTCTGTTTTCAATTGAAAAGTTGATCAGACTGTTTTAAAAGAAGAATAAAAGACTTTTTTATATAAAATACTTGATTTTTTTCACACTAGTTCAGTAACTAGATTAGATTTTTGAAGAGAATTTAATAAACTAAAATTGATTTTTGAGATAAATTAATAAAATCTTTATAATCTCTTTCTTAAGATACAGTGAGAAAAAGTATAATTTCAATTGATAATAAATCAGATAATATGACAGTTTTTTTGAGAAAAACTGATAAAAAATAAATCAATTTTTTGCAGAGAAATTGATTAAAACTATTCAATTTTATTCTAAATCATCTAATTCTTCTCACATAACAACTTAACAAGTGTGCAACTCACATCAGTTAATAGAGAGTGTAAAAAAGAATTAAGTATTAATGAAAGCTATTCAGTCACTGAAAAAGTAATTCTTACTTAAAAGAATATGAAATGATGATAGAAAACAGCTCTGTTTTTAATTCTTTATAAGAATATTGTATAAAACTCAGAGAAAAACATCTTACTTTTTCAAGAGAAGTAAAAAACTATTTCTAAGATCTTTTTTTTTTGTATTATCTGCTGTAGAAGAATGAGATAGAAACTGCTAAGATATATACTACTATATACTCTCTATCAAGACTTTTTCTCTTCAGAGTCTTAATATTATAGAGAATATAAGTCTATTTCTATATAATAATATAAATATTGTCAGCAGAATATAGAGGCACTGATTATTTATATCTTAAAATAGAAGACTTTGTCAATGATTATATCAATATAGAGTTAATTTTTAAATTCAATAGAAATCTAGTATTGTTGTTCTCAATCTCTTACAGAATCTATTGAATATTGAGATATTAAAACTAGATTTAATATATCTCACTGTGTAGAGATCAAAGGCTCAGTCAGATCTTGAGATATACTGATTTTATAGTTGTTATGTCTGCTGATTATGTATTGAATACAGTTGCTGAGGTATCTTTTTGTACTTTTCTGCTGGGGATGGGCCAGATTGGAAGGGGCGGTACAAGGGTGAGACTTGGTGTAAAGACAGAGAGGGTTTTTCATGGAGGATGTGTCAGGTCACGTGATCTGGCTTACTAATCCTTCCACTATATAACTTTCCACAAGCTAGCAACCTTTCAATCAGACAAGCTTTACACCTTCCACAGGTTATGAGACCCGTTTTGCGCAAAATCGCTGCCAATTCGGGATTCCTTGTCAATATAATCATTATTGAACTACTGCTTCATTCAATACGCCCATCAGGAGTTAAAATCGTCTTATTCTATCAGTATTGATGCGTTTGAGATCTTGATGATCAATAATACTACTGCTCGCTTAAAAAAGAGGCTTGCAGAAAACGCACCACATTTGCAAAAAAGTAAGAAAAGAGAACGATATTGGCAAGGATCCAATAAACGAATATCAAGATGGCGGATTCAATACGATCTCGCCCACACACACGTTCGCGATCTCGCGTCCTTTCCATTGATGAACGCCCCGAAACACCCTCTCGATTCGAAGCTGGTTTGAATACAGCTCCTGGCATGGTCAGGCCGGCCCCCCGATCTACTCGACAGCTTGATGAAGCTGGTTCTCTTGATGAGAATAATGGACACCCAGGTGTCTACCGTTCGGGCGGGGCAATATCAAACCAACAGATGGAGCATCTCAAGATGACATTTGAGATAGAGAAGGAGAGGCGTAGAGTCCTAGAACTCGGACTACAACTGGAAAAACTCCATCAACAGAGATCCTCTACGGATCGACCACAGGATGTCAACAATCATCCTGCCACCACCTCAACAGCTACAACAGCTACAACGCACAACCTGAAGGTCCTACCCAATGCAGCCTGCAAAGCGGCTGCGGCGATTCCTTCAGCGACACCAGGCCTACCGACTGCAGCCTGTAAAGAGACTGCAGCGATTCCTGATCCATCAATTGATAATCTATTCATTGATGAGGAAATTCAACCTGAGTGTCCATTATTTCTTGTACCCACTAATAATTGGTGGATTGACTATGATATCTCCGCGAGAATACCTACTCTTTTAGTGCAGAATACACTGAACTCCCTGGAACCCACAGTTGAATCTGATGATCCTCCGACATCTACAAGGAATATCACTACAGTGGGGGAAGCTTCAGTGGGGGACAGTCTTGAAGACCTACCCACTGATCCCGAGATCGCTGCACTTCCGATCCCGAAAAACCTCACACACGCCAAAGCTTCCATGGAATGGAAGTATTATTACAAGGCCTGTGTTAAAGAGGTCAATCATTTGAAATATACACATTGGAAAGAGAATATAAAGAAGATAGGGGGATAGAGGGATAAAAAATGATGTATATCATGACTGGTTTTTCATTGCTACACATTTTCCAGTCATTTTTTGTACCTGTACTTGATTTGAAGGCGAATTTTGTATATAGCATCGTGTATAGTTACTCTGGTGAGTGGGGGTGTCAGGTCACGTGATCTGGCTTACTAATCCTTTCACTATATAACTTTCCACAAGCTAGCAACCTTTCAATCAGACAAGCTTTACACCTTCCACAGGATGCACTTCAGATGTGTCTGTTGATTATGTGCTTGATACTATTGCCAAGGTATCTTTTTGTATTTTTCTGCCGGATGTGGGCCAGATTGGGAAGGGTGGTACGTGGGTGGGACTTGGCATTGATGTTTTGGAACATCAAAGATAGACAGGGTTTTCATGGAAGTTGCTTCTCAGATATCTCCACAATTACAGGTCAGAGATCTTCCAAAATCAAGAAGATTGATGCATATGACTAGGTCTCTTTGCCTTACAATTTGTATGGCAATTTGGCCCGGGGTTGTGGTGTGATAGGGGTGAACAGGGGATAATCCCACACAGGAGTTTCGAACAACATCTGGTTCACATTTGGCTGGATAACTCCACCACCACATGGGGTATGCAGTCGGCGATGGGGTCAAAATGCTCATATGATCGAGGGCTTTTCGATGGATCTATCGGCGGGTTCTTATTCGAAAAATTGAGCGAGTTCGTGGTGGAGCGCTTGACTGAATATATTTTGTATAAATACACTAGATAAAATTACTCTCAAGATTCAATTGCAATATCTGTAGAAGTGCTCATTCTATTGAATACTAACTATGAAACTATACTAAGCTGGGGAAAGAAAGGAACCTTTTATAGATATCCAGTTTCACTAGTGTACACATTGAATACCAGCGAGGGTCTTATGTTCCTGCCTCCTGGTGCTCCTTGAAGAGTTTCCTTCAACACGGGTGTTCTCTTTGAGCAGCGATCCCAGACCGAAGTGTGCGGATGAGTATATCCAGTCCCACTAGCATACATGCTGCATACAAGCGAGGATTCTATATTCTGGCCTTTTGGTGCCTCTTGGGCGGCAATCCCCAATCAAAGTGCTTTCCTTCGGCAACTCCTGACCCAATGGTAGCTCACATTACTACCGAGAAGTCCCGCCTGTTGAGCCTCCTTTACCGGGGAATTCTGGCTCTTGTGCTCAATTCATCACACTCAAGATTTGATTTTGGCGATCGCATCATCATATGCCTTGATAACAGGATTATATAAATGCTTCGGATCTTGCGGGGTGCCAATGATAATTCCTCTGTCCCCATACGGAAAAAGAATGTCTCGTATAGCTCTGCAAAGTGGTTTGGCAAACTCAAATGCTGGAGGAAACTCAGTCAAAATATCCTCAAGCCCATCTGCACCCATATCGGTTCGCTTGCTTCTTGCAATTTTTTTGTAAGTTCCAGTGTACCACTCCTTCAGCATACTGTCTTTTGGTGGAGAAAATTTATTCATTAAGATGCGCTCAAATTCACCAGTTTCCATGTTATCTTGTTTGAGGTTTGCAATTTTCTCATGACTTTCCATGCACCATTTCTGTAGCATATTATCTTCTGGCCAGATACATAGCTGATATAACTTCTGCAATTGCTTGAATTTTTCCCAGCCGTGACGGGCGCACTGCCAGATAAGCACGTAGAAAAATGACTCAAGATCATGTCGATAGGTATGGTCGATATTAAGCAGCACCTCAATTGCCATGAACTCCATTGTGCCAGTCTGGTGCCGCGCACCACTTCGCCCGCTCCCAACTTCTTTGGCAAGATCCAAATCAATTAGCATACCCGAGTGACCGTCTGTCTTGCCTGGATTGGTTATTATTATATTGTTCTCTGAAATATCCCGATGAAGGATATTCCCATCCAGGTAAAGAGACCGGTGCGCCTTTATAGCATCGCGAAGTGTCATGAGCAGCTCCAAGGGTGATTTATAGTCATAGATCAGCCGGCCAGCAGGCGATATCATAAGACAGCGGAGGACACGGTTGTCATAGGCTTCCTCATCATTCCTGTCGAAGAGGCTTGGCTTGTGCACTGACTGAATGGAGAAAGCTAGTTCATTGTCCTGCTGGGTGTCCCCTGACGGTTGATTGATGGAGCGCGATCGTTTGGATGCCTGCATCCCTTTATCCGGAGATCTGCGTTTCCTGGAAGACGACTTTCGCCCTAAGCTACGGAGCTCGGTGAGTGGCTGAGATTGATGAAATGAGGAGGCCGCGCTCTTGAAGTCGTGTCGCTTGTCGTCGAAGGTCAGGCCGCAGCGTATGTCGGCGATACTAGTGATGGCACTATGGCCAATGATCCTGGCAACCCCTTGGACATTTTTTTGACCTGCTAGCTCAAGGAGCTCCGCCTCCGGCCGCCGCTTGTCTGACACCCACGAGAATTTGGCTACACCCTCCACTTGTCCATCATTTGCGAGAAAACATGTTGTCCCGCGGCACACGATGGCACTCTGAAAGGAAAGCATTTCACCCAGCTGTAGCACCTTTTCCTCCGAGGTCCCAGGCCCTTTGACAGTTATTGATTTGCTGCCACCTTCATTGCTAGCAATAAAGGTGTCCAGTCCCAGTTCCTCATCACTCATCATGGTGTAGCCCACAAGCATCTGAAAGAACCATCTTGAGTCTGTGTAGACATCAATGATGCCTGAGCTATAGGGGCCTGAGCGGTCAAACACCCATGCCTCCATCTTGGTCCCACAGACAGTGAACGCGTGGACAAACCGCCGGGTCGGCTGGGCAGCAAAGACCTCACGCACATAGCGGCTTATCTGAAGCAGGGTGCCTTTAGTCCTGATCTCCTCCTTGGATTTTTTGAGCTCACCAACTACCAGAATGTCTCTCCAGTTGTGTTTGTTTTGCAAAGAGCTTTCATCCCTAGCTCTTAAAAGAAGGTCAACTTGCCGTTCTGCATTTGAACCAGTAAGATCTGCTTTGCTTGCTGTGGTGTAGTAGACGCTATGTGATTCTAAGAGAAGATCTTCTTGAAGATGAAACCACCAGGCAAGGACATTGTCCTCTGTAGGAGGATCAGGAAACTGGGCCCAATTCCCATCACTGTCTGAGGCCAGCACACGTTGACAGATGGCATCTGCTTTGCTGCTCCAGTCTTTTCCCACAAAGTACTTGTTGAAGAAGCCCTCAACATCTTGAAAGATGCAGCCACGTATCTCCTCAAAGATTCTTGGATTCACTAAGTCACATGTCTGCTCAGAGCCTTTCTGTGATGATGATGTGGATTTGACTGGTGTGCCATCGTAGGAAGGGGGGACGCTCGCTGGTGGTGTTGTTCGAGGGATGGTGTCAATGAGGGTAAATACAGCTTTCCAGACATCGAAGCTCCAGGTTTCAACATTCTGAGATTCAGTGGGAGGTCTTTGAATAACCAGGTGCACCAGTGGCTGGTAGTCATTGTATCTGAAGTTTCCTTTTGCCTTTCGGAGGCGCTCGAATAATTGTGCTAGATCAGATGCCACATCCCCTTCATTGATCCGTGAGGGAAGGTTGTAGGCTGCACCCTCTCCCTGTAAAGTATAGACAAGTTTTGAAATCACATTTTGATAGAGTTGGTCAAGGTTATCAACAGCGCCATTGTAGGAAATTAGATGTGACTCATAGATTTTTTCAGCCTCCTGAAGCATGCCTTGTAAACTATTGACTGAGTCAGTTAGAGGATGGTTCTTGATAATGTCGCGATCTCCCTGTGAAAGTTCCGCCATTTTGACAGTATAAAAGATTCTTAATTTGGTGCGAGTTTAACAAGGAATTGCAAGGAAAGAAAAGCCAGGCTTGGTTTGCTAATTAATTTTATCACCAAAATTTTCTTGGCCAAGTGAATGACTAAGCATGGAGTAACTAAGTTAATGTTGGCCGTTAACGGCCGTTGCGGCTATTGGCTGTATTGATCTCCCTAGATCACATGACCAATCACTATATTAAGCTCTTTGTAGATAGCTCTATCAATACAACCTTCAACTATTCTACAGGTTATGAGCCCGTTTAGCGTGAGCCTCACTGTGGTCAACATGCATGAGTTCAATCTCAATTAAGAATATAAATCTCAAAATTAATATTCTGAATATTTAAACAGTGTTAAGAGTAGACTGATTAGTAAAATTATAAATTTCATATTTAATCATATTTAATCCGATCTTATACATTTGTGGCGGGCTGCGCCCGATCAATCATATAGACTATTCCGTTACACTCCACAGATTCCTACCGCTCCGATCCCCGGCCGAAAAACCCCTACTGCTCCGATTCTCGGTCGCCGATCCTCAGCTGAAAACCTACAGAATTTCTATTCTTTCATCTCAAAGCTTCATCATGTACACGTATAAATATTCACTCTGATCACTGATTTCTGCACTTTCTCTTTTCTTTCCTTCTTTAACATTTTTCACTTTGTTATATAAGATCTATTTATTATACTGATCTATTCAGTGTAGACCTCTTACACTTGAAAAATGTTCATTATTTTCTTAATAGAAATAATCACTTATTGAGAATATATCTGAACATATAATAATGTATAAGAAACAGTTAAATAGATACTGAGTTCTTAGATAGAAGCTTGCTCATCAGTTACTCTGACCCTGCAATAAAATTTTACAAGAGAATATTAGTTAAAAATCTGAGAGTTCTAATACTCTAGATGTATAAGATATTTATACAATTACACTTAGACTAACTGCTGAGATTATGAATTTCATATTTGATTTCATTTGATCTGATCTCATACATTTCTTAGCATGAATCTCACTGAGACTAGTTATTAAAAAAACATGCAAAGTGACTATATATCAGATCTTAAAATGAAATCATGACTTGAAAAAAATAAGAAAGTGATTTCATTTGATCTCATTTAGTCTCATTCATGACATAAAGTTACTATTTTTAGACATTTTAAGGTTTTTTTTAAACTATTTTTAATTTTTTAAAAAGTAATGCTTTTTGATAACACTTAAATGAGATTTAAAGTCATTTAAAGCAATAAAAATAATTTAAATTAAGAAGTAGAAATTATAGTCTCATTTGAAAAATGTGATAAGAGTAGACAGTAAGTTTCACTAAGATAGTATAAAACTACTATTTAATGTTAAAACTGTGTAATGAAATCAGTTGAATTGATAATGAAACTATTAAAAAATCTAGTTCTGATCTCAGACACGGTCACGTGGTCAGTCTAATTACACTTCTTCAGATTTCACAGTTATCACACATTTAATGAACAACATGTCTAATGATAATATAAAAGAACTGTTAAATATGAGTATAGATATAATACTACAGTAACTTCAAGTAATGTTGAAACTATAACAATAATAGATAACTGACATGACATGTATATAACTTAACAACTTCAATATAAGAAAATTCAATAATTAACTCAATAAGAAACTCATGTAATTTCAACATCTACAGAATCAAATATAAAAGTACTGAAAGAATGCTTAGATGCTTTTATATATTTCAAAGCTTCTGTCTGATCTTACTCTCTACTCATTATAAAGATTGAAAATGCTTATGAAACTGAGTATAAATGAAGATGTCATCAGTTCACTAATTAATAAAGATTAATATATCAATGAAGAATTAAAGAATCACATAAAATAGAAGTTTTATTCATAAATAAAAGCATGTGAATCAGTGTTGTGAACATCTGATAATATTATCAAACATCTTGATATTCTGTTTCAAGACACTGTTAAATAATAGAAAGTGTTAGAATAATTATAGAGTGTCTGATAAAGAAATACTTCTTCTATAATATTTATCTCTGACTTCAACATTAAGATTTTAGAAGTAGATGATTAATCTTGAGAAAATCAGATAAAGATTAACATGCTTAAGAAGATATTAACTTTTGAACTCTTACAGACTTTTATAAGTGTAAATAAAGACCTGACTTATAAAGACTTCTGTATATAACTCTGAATATTGAATGACTGTCTTATCAAGCTCAAGAGTATACATAACAGTGATAGAAGATATTATATCTCAGTCACTTATACACTCACATCTGTGATGAAGAATAATAACAATGATATAGATGCTATAAACTGAGTAGACTTAAATATCTATACATAAGCAAGAGTCTCTGCTGTTTGAACAGGCTTCTGAGTTTCTGAAATCACTTCTGAAGAAGTCACTGATCAATGTTAATTTGAAGTATACATCAACTATAACTGATCAGAACATATTACTTTTAACTGCTAATTAATCTATATATCTACTCACTTAAGAGAAAGATCAGTGTCTTCTCACTTGAAGAATGAATCAGCATCTGTCAGTGTTAATCACATTGCAGTGAAGAAAGATTTAAAACATAACTATAAGAATATCTTAATGAAACAGAGAAAAGATTAGCTTCTGTTTAAATTTGTAAACAGAAGCTTGAAGAGATCAGATGATAATAATTTAAAGAAAAAATAACAATGAATGTGATTCTTGTATCTACTATAATGAATAATATGTATAATATGAAGACTATAATAGATAGCAGTCTATGCTACTATACAATGATTAAATCTTCAGTTGTAAGACATTACAATTTTTGGTGTATTCTCTTATCAAGACCCTGAGTTCTTGCAGAATTTAATAACTTAAAAAACATTTGTATCTGTTATATAATAAAGTTGATCATAGATGTCATAGAATATCAATATAAAGATGTCTATATATATAAATTTGATAACCTTAATTATAATCTTATGTTAGAACTTGTCTGACTATTTGAACAAGGTATCTTATTAAATACTTAAAATAGAAGCTTGATATTCTCTAACAATGATAGAATTCATGAAGATAATATTTATAAAATCATGAACCTGACACAGATCTCTGTCAATGTGTATAAAATGCTTCAAAAAAGTGATCACTGATAGCAGAATTATATGATCATCTATTTCACTAGTCTGAGAAATATCAAAAGAACTCTAGAAAAGTTTTCTCATATTATAATAACAGATTCTTATACAAAACTCTCTTAATAATATTATGAATATCTAGATATCTTCTGATAAGATAATATTGTTACAAATCTATCACTCTTACAAGATTCAGAAGTGAATCACAGTATCAAGTTAAAAAAGAAGAATGATAAGAACTCTGAATCATTATAAGACTCTCTTTATAATATGTTCTAAGATGAACTTCTTCTTCTTTGAAAGACACTCAATGATCTGTTGAATAAAGAATTTATACACATTAGTAATTTCTCTGTCACAGCTTCTATTCTCTTTGCAAAGAAATCAGGCAAAGAACTCTGATTCTGTGTGAACTATTAAGAATTGAATAGATTAACTAAGAAGAACTGCTATTCTTTATCTCTAATTAGTGAAACTCTAGCTCACATTGAACAAGCTCAATGATTTATAAAACTAGATATTATTACTATATTTTATAAAATCTGTATCACTGAAGAAGATGAATGACTTATAATATTCTAAACATGTTATGATCTCTTTGAATGAATAGTTACTCTCTTTGAACTAACTAATGCCTCTATGTAACGTGGCGGAACCGAAGCGGTGGCTAGTCGGCGGTGTCACATAGAGGTAGTTGTTTGAAAAGCTGTATGAGTGAGCTTGACTATCTTGCTTAAATAGTGAGCTTGTAGGCTACAGAGTTATTGTGAGAATATCACAGATATCATACTTAGTATACTAAGAAAATTGTATGAGACACACAGTAACTCTTGTATATATTTCAGTAGAAGAAAAATAAATCACTGACTTCTTTGATAAGAAGCCAGCATCTAGCTATTCTATATAGATAACAAGCAGATACTCTTCTCTCATTTCACAAGTGAGAATAGTCAGAGTAATACCTCAGTAGTGTCTCATTATTAAGAAAGAGTAATCTGCTGATCTTATATAGAAGTAAGGTTCTTATATTCATCAATCAGATCTTTCTATGATACATCTGAATGATATTATAGAGTGATTGAAAATCAGTTCAGACAGTCTGTAAAATGAATGAAATTATTTGCATGAAAGTGATGAGTCATGTGAAACTGCAATAAGATCTTGATACAGTTAGAAGTGTGATAATACTCTTCTCTTTAAGAGTATAGTTTCTATGTTCTTAAGATTATCAGATTAGAAATTATCTTTATTATATAGTAACAGTTACTAACTGATTAACAGTGTGTGTGCTGTGTATAATATAAAGAAATAGATGAGTTTTTCTGCTGACTGTGTAGATCTTTCTTTATTCATCTTTATTCAAATCAAATATGTGATAAGTGAGTTCCTTATATATCAATTTGAAATGTGAAAAATGTAGTTAATAAGTGACTTACAGATCTCTTATTATATTTCATTCTATATATGAAATTCTCTGTAAAAGTGATGTGTTTTAAAGACAAAGTTAACAGTAGTGACAGGATTTTTTGAAAAGATCTCTCTTTCTGTGAAATATTTTTCTTCTTCTTCTCTCAATTGCAATAGTGAGTGTCTGAGAGTATTATTCTTGAAGAATAATAAAGGGCTTATTCTGATGTTTTTCTAGTGAGTAAATATCTTTGTGATGTGACTGTGGTCTCTGTGACTGCTAAGAAAGCTCAGTTGAAGATGAAGATGATAGTGTCACTGAGTCACAGAAGCACTGCTCTTATTTTCACATCTTCTTCTTCTTCTCCTGCTTCTCTTGCAGCTGTGATGATAGTTACTGTGTCTTGCAGTGAGGTGTTATCTCTTCTGCTGATTAGTTTGTCTATGTTCAGTTCTTTTTCTACTTCTCTCATCACTGTTGCAACACTATCCCCTCTCTCAGTCAATACAGTGATGTATGACCTCATGTGATCATTTGAAGAGAAACTAAGAGAGAGCTTGATTCTGAGAACAGTGACTTCAAAGAGCTCAATCTATAGTTTCTCTCTCACAGCACATCTGAGCTCTGCTCAGACTGCTGCTGAGTTGAGTCTGCAGAGTTCTGCAGTTTCTTCATCTTCTCTCTGTGAGAAGACTTCAGTATAATCTCTAGCCAGCACTGCTACTTATCTGTACTGCATCAAGTAGCTGAAGAAGAGAAGGATTTTATGCATTCATCTCTTCTCTTACTCTTATTATTTTCATTACATCTGTAATAATAACTTCTATCTCTCTGTAAGTATTATCTACTCTACAAGAAGACATCATATCAGCTCTGATAAGAAGCTCAGATGCTTAAGTAGTACAGAGTGAGAATCTCAGAGCTTCAAGTATTAATAGATTCTGTTAAGACTGAGAAGATTCTTCTTACTTATCTGTAAAAGAAGATGAAAGTATGAGTCTCTGAGATGAAAAAACACCTCAGAATGACTGATCTCAAGAAGAAGTCAGTCAGTACTGTTATTAGAAGTGTCACAGAGATTAATCACTGATTGAAGAGAATCTTACTTCAGTTAAAGCAGATAACTGAGATGCTTTGTAAGTTAATAAGTTAATACTTTCAGTATTTCTTATACTCTTCTGTATCATGCTTCTCTATGATGCTGTAGTACTAACTTCTCAGCAGATAAAGATATCAGTACTGAAGACTTTAATAGTGAAGAATAAGTTTGATAAGAATGTGATTATTGATGAGTAGGCTCTGATCTCTCTTTTTACTTTTTCAGCAGACTGCAGCTCTATTAGAATAGCAGTGATCTGTGAATTAATAATATTAATCTTTTTATTAATTTTCAATATTTCTTTTCTCTAACTGCTTCAGGAATTTTACACTTGTATAGTCTTATTAAACTTCTAAAAAACTCTTTGAGAGAAAATAGAAGAAGAGTGCTACAGAGTCTATAAGACACTGACTCATCACTGTGAGATTATCTCTAAAAAACTCTTTGAAAAAAATGAGAAGTCTTAAGTGATATTTCTTACTCAATGTCTCTGATATGTAATAAGACAGTCTCTACTAGTCATCTTATAGCTTGCAATCTCTTTCTCAGCATTTTTCAAATGCTTAAGTGATTTTCATGAATTCTCTGATGATGAATAATCTTCTCATTTAATGAGATATTGAAGCTTGCTGTAATATATTCACTTATTCAATATTTTCTTCACAAGATATTCAGTATCATTCTTGATCTCAATGTTATTTAACTAAGATGACTTCATCTCAGAGCATTGCTTATAGAGCTTTAAATAGAAAATGTGAAAAATAGAATAAATTGATTTTAATTCTGTGAGTAATTTCAACTCATATACCTGCTTACTTATCACTCTTATTACTGAGAAAGATTCTAGTCACTACTCACTGAGCTTCTTATATAATCTCATTATCTTGATATTCTTTGCTGAAAGTAGTACTTAATTCTCTATCAAGAACTTCATTGAAAGATGTTTTTAATTATAGTATTTCATCTACTACTTCTGAGTATGATGAATGCTTTTCATCATCTTCTTATGAATTTTATTCAAAAGTTTCAATCTCACTTTTACTTTTAATACTGAGAGATACTCTATTCTCTGTATCTATCTAATATTCTGACTATCTATTTCTCTCTTTGAAATGTTGTCTGCAATGTCACTGAGTAATGAAGAATTATATTCATAATAAGCATAGAAAGAAGATATCTTTAAGATTATATTCTTTGTATTATTATATATGAATTCAGTGATCAGAAGATGTTTTAATCAATCATTCTGATAATATAAATAGAACACTCAAAGATGCTGTTCTAGTGTCTGATTCTGATATTCAGTCTGATCATCTGTCTGTGAATGAAATGCAGTACAGAGAAGATGTCTTATTATAAGATAATAGTACAAAGCTGATCAGTATTTACTGATGAAGAGGAATTCTCAATCTGTTATCAATGATTTTAAAGCACTGTGATCATGAATAATAATATCTAAAAACAGATCAGTCAATTCAGAGGCTTTAATCTTTTTATAAGTAGAGATATATCTAATCATCTTTATGAAGTGATTAATAATGATTAAAATTAAGTCATATTCTTTGACTCTTATTAACTTCAGCAGATCAACTATGAAATTCATTGATAGATTCTGCTATAAGCTCTTTGAAACAGACAGTGATATTAACTCACTATATTACTTATACTGTGAGATCTTTATTCTTTAATAGATATTGTAAGTCTCAACATACTCTTTGACATCTGTTCAGAGCTTGTTTCAAATATATTTATATTTTAGAAGCTTCTCAGTCTTCTCTAACCTGAAGTGTCTTACATGAAGATCATTATAATGAATTCTCAATAACTTCTGACACATCACTCTACTATAAGAGATGAAGACTGAATCATTTAGTAGTAGAAGTTCATATTCTTCTAGTTATCAGTGACTTAGTTTCTTAGCAGCACTGTCTCACTCAGAGTCTGTCTCTTTCAAGTTGAAACTGAATTCTTTCTTCTTTAACTTCTGAATTTAAGCTGTAGTAAAGATGTCTCTCTTCTGTAACTTATTAATAAATTTCAAAAGTAGTCAGATTGAAAGATTGTAGACTGTTTCATTCTTTATCAATTCAATGATTGTAAGATATAATATAAGAAGCTTATAATCTTCAGTGTTAGTCTTCTGCAGAGATCTGAGTTTTCTTTCACCTTCTATACTGAGTTATGCAGCTGCCTTTTCAGTGCTGTTTCTGAGCTTCAGAGAACTCTAACTCTCTGCAGCCAGCTTCTTCTGCAGTGATAACAGAGGTTCTTTTATAGAATTCTTCTCTGTATCAATGATATTATAATCAGACTGTCTAGATAATGCATTGATGAGATTAAGCTGATCTGAACAGTATTAGATATAGAAATCATACTCTGAAAGCAGCTCTGCTCATCTAGCTTGATATTCTATCAAGCTCTTTATTGTTAAGAAGTAATGCAGATTTATATAATCAGTGAGAACTTACACTGAGTACTTACTACTCTGAAGATAATATTATCAGATCTTAAAGAATTTAACAATTGTTAATATCTTCTGATGATGAGTATCATATCTTCTCTGTATAAGTGATAACTTCTTGAAGAAGAAGATCACTGATCTTTATTCACAGTGTCTTATAGACTCTGTAAAAAAGCCTTCTCTTATAGATAATTCATTGCCTGTTTTCTCAGAAATAATTATTCTCTAATTCTTTCAATATTGAAACATCTTCAGTGTCAACTGTGAAAAGATTTCACAGATCTCATTCTCAGATATATCAGTCTCACACTGACTGAGTAAGTTGAGATTAAAGTGATTCAGTATTGTGACATCTATGAAAGCTTGTTTCAATTCTGTAAATGTCTGTATAATGCCTTGAGTGAGAGTAAATGATTCTGTTTTTCTGTCTTTCACACTTCTCTTTAACAGATCTGTAAGAGGAGCAGTAATTCATGAATATATATAGATAAATTATCTGTAGAAATTCACACATTCTAGAAACATCTGCATCTCACAGTATGTTCACAGCACTGATCAGTTCTCAATGACAGAGACTCAGCTTCTGTTCATTGAAATGCTATTCATCTTAATAATATAACCTAAGAAATCAATCTTCTACATGTAGAATGAGCATTTTTCAGTGTTTGTATAGAGTTAATGCTGTCTTAAGTGACTCAACACTTCTTGAACATGAGTATTATGTTCTTTCTCTGTTTTTGAGAAGATTAGAATATCATCTAAGTATACTATACAGAAGATGTTGACAAGGCCTCACAGCATCTCATTTATATAGATCTGAAAGATGGCTGAAGCATTACAAAAATCAAAAGATAAAACAAGATATTCAAAATTACTGTACTTGATATGAAAAGTCATTTTTCAAATATTATCTTTATTAACTCTGATTCTATAATAAACATTCTATATATCAATCTTTGAGAATATCTTTGCTTCAGATAATCAATCAATCATCTCATTAATTAATAATAATAAATAGTAATTCTTAACTGTCATCTTATTGAGGCCTCTGTAGTCTATATATAGATGTAGTCTATCATTCTTCTTGAGTATAAAGAGTATAGATGTCTCTGCTGAACTCTTTGATAAATGTATTCAGTTCTTTGATTGCACTTCTTCAAGATATTTATACAGAACATTCAATTTCTTTATAGACAAGTTATAAAGAGACCTGTACAGCACTGTTGCACTGTCTTCAAGATAAATCTTATATCATATCTTGATATCAGAAAACTTCACTACTTCTCTTTCTAAAAAGACATTCTTAAAATCTGCAAAGAGATATTGTGTATATCTGTCTTCAATGATGAATACTGCTGCTAATCTTGTAGTGAGAGTGATAACTTCTTTATCTATTCTCAAGTTTCAATCATCTGCTATACAGTATATTGACTTAGTCTTTTTCTCAAGATTCTTCTGATGAAACTCTTCAGATTTCTCTATTACTGTCTCTTCATTAGTGAGATGATACTGTCACATCTGAGTGACTCAGTCAATGAGAGAATTGTTTTCTCTCAATCACAGAAGATCTAGAATGATGTTCTTATCTATGATGTTAACTGTGTGAAGAAGCAGACTGCTCTTCTTAAAGATTTCTTCAGAGTCTGTGACTACATACTTCACTTGAATTATGTCAAAACAGTAACATTTTATTTCATCAGTAAATTTCATATAATCTGACAGATCTATCTTCTTTCAACTCTTTATTAAAGAAAAGAAATAGAATATGAAGTTAATATTCACTCTGAAGTTGAGTAGATATCTCACTGATATCTTCTCATTCAGAGTATGTATTATAATCATAATATAAACTTAAAGATATAAGAATTATCAATTCTTTTCTTTCTCTTCTTTATCTTTTATAAATACATTTGTCAGAAGAGAAGTTGACTTTGAGAAGATATCTTCTCAGTTTCTTCTCTTCTTCAGCTTCTTATAATTACTGATATAGTAATTATCAGCTTCACAGTTGAAACAGAGATCTTTATCAAATCTTTTTTAGCATTTCTTCACAGTGAGTGAAGAATCAGAATACTTGAAATTCTTCTTTACTTTCTCTACACTGAAGTCATCACAGTGCTGTTTAGATCTTATTATTAATTACTTAGAAGAGATCTTATTGATCTTTTTCTTAAAGAATTGATTATTCAAATAGATTCAGAAAGTCAGGTTGAGAAGCTCAGTATAATTAATTGATAAACTCTGATATTATAATATTATTATCTGTATCTTATAAGTCAGCTTTGTAAGATAAAGCTGTGTTTTTAATTGATTCAAATCATCAGTCAATTTCTCTCAATATTCTTCAAATCTTGTGTTGAAATTAGAAGAATTCTTATTATCTTATTAATGTAATGAGTTGAATCACTGCACTGTTATGAAGCTGTAGTTACAGTGATCTTTGATTTGATTCAGTAGAAAGTTCTTGAATTCTTCTCAAGTCATGACAGTATTGATATGCTCAAGCTTTCTCTTCTTAATAGCTCAAGTAGTTGCAGAGATGTCTTCAAGAAGGTTGACAGTGTATATTACTCATATCTTATGAGTATTATACTGACTTAAGTTAAGGTGGAATTTCTGTTCAAGAATACAGATAAAGCTATGAAATTCAGATAAGATGTTTCTCTTATATCTTGAAGAATCTCTGACCTTAATCTCTCTATCTTCATGATAGATGTAGGTGTGTAGAGGCCGCAGCAGTGGCAGAGCAGTTGAAGAGCTCATGTTAAAATATACAGCAGATTCAGAAATCTCAGATTCCTGTCAGAATAGAGGTGTATACACTCTAGAAGATAATATAGTGTTTCTCTCAGAGAGTGAGATCAGATCAGTCTCAGTGTAAGTGCATGAGATTATATCAGTCTGTTAGAGCTTAACTGATTCAAACTTATAATCAGATTGAGTAATTTGAATTGTAACATAACAGAACTGAAGTGATGACTAGTTAGCAGCATTATATAGAGATAGTTATTTGAGAAGCTGTATAAGTGAGCTTGACTATCTTGCTTGAATAGTGAGCTCATAGACTACAGAGTTATTGCAAGAATATCACAGATATAATACTTAGTATACTAAGAAGATTGTATGAGACACATAGTAACTCTTGTATATATTTCAGTAGAAGAAAAATGAATCACTGACTTCTTTAATGAAGAGTCAGCATCTAGTTATTCTATATAGACAATGAGCAGATACTCTCCTCTCATTTCACAAGTGAGAATAGCTGAAGTGATACCTCAGTGACATCTCATTGCTAAGAAAGAGTAATCTGCTGACCTTGTATAGAAGTGAGGTTCTTATATTCATCAATCAGATCTTTCTATGATACATTCAAATGATGTCATAGAGTGGTTGGA